>NC_091955.1:26954895-27254895 GCF_031021105.1 Erythrolamprus reginae | reverse complement strand
TTTAATATGCTATTTTTATATTTAACTATACCCAGAGGTCCTCTCTAATGGAGATGGGTAATTTAAAAATGCGATATCTATCTATTTATCTATCTATCTATCTATCTATCTATCTATCTATCTATCTATCTATCTATCTATCTCTTAACTAAGCTTTTGTTAGTCCTCTACTAACATCATCAGAGTGTTAAATTCAGAGTGCTGAATTTGAAAATTAAGGGAGACTAGGATAGATCTATTTTGGCCTTGTTCTGACCTCATCAGCTAGCCATACCTTCACTGGGATTTGAACTTGCAGCAAAAACATGTGACACATTCAGAATATAGTTTGTCAGCTATGAATAAATTAACTGCCTTAGAAATGGCCCTGGGTTGGGCCGAGAGGCAAAAAAGAAGCTGTGATGTTCCTTCAATATACCAGGGTGATTCGACACAAAAAACCATATAATCCTTCCCTGGTACAGAGCTGAAGGGATTGGATACTGTAGCCCAGAGGTTAATTCCCTGCCTTATATGGCAAAGACTACAAGTTCAAATCCCAGTGAGGGTATGGCTAGCTGATGAGGCCAGAACAAGGCTGAAATAGATCTATCCTAGTCTCCCTTAATTTTCAAATTCAGCAAAAACATGTGAAACATACAGAATATAGTTTGTCGGCTATGAATAAATTAACTGCCTATATTGTAGAAAGCTATAATCATGCTATAAATGTGTGCAACCAATTAAAATAAGCATAAATTATACATTATATCTTTATTTGAAATTGGATTAATTACAACTTTTTAAAAAATCATTAATGCCATTTAAATAACTTCTGTACTCAGAAATCCACATCTATTTCTCTGGTGCATGATGCTGCAGATGTATGCAATCTATTCAAATAAACATTACCAAACTTTGCTATTGCCTCTTCTTTTGTCAGACTTTGATTGAAAGGAGAAAAGAGCTGGTTCCCTTGGATGGAAGTGGATCTTGATTGGTACTACCAGAATCCAGCCACAGATGTTTTCTGTTTTCCAAGCTTTGTTTTTCCAATACTTAATTCCAAGGGGGTTAGAATTTAATAATAGCAAAGTAAGAGTAATTTTCCAGATTGTTATGAATATGACAGAATGCTTTTTTGGATCTTCCGAACAATTATCAATGGAGGTCTTAAACTATGAAGTATGCCCAATTCTCTGGATATAAGCTGCAGTGAATTTAATTGGACTATTTCCTGAGAAGATATATTTTATATTCTATAGTAATGCAAAAATCAATTATCATTCTTTGTTTTTATTTTAGGAAAGCTGTCGAAAAGTGAAAGAATACATGAATGGTGCATTCGGACGTTATATCATTAATGTGACTACTGCAGCCAAGATTTGTAGCCATGTCCTTTGCAAGGAAAATGGAAGATGTGTTCGTAAACATAGTGATTCAAATGCCTTTTTGCACTTGTTTCCTGAAAGTTTTAGCATCATGATACATGCTAATGCAACATACAGGGAGGTAATTGTGAAGGGAAAACTGGAGTTGGAGGATTTGAGGTACTTAAGAAATAACTTTACATGTCAATGTTACGAAGGCTGGAAAGGACTAAATTGTGAAGACCAGTCTATAAAGAAAGAAACTTAATATAAAGAAATCAAATTCATGGAAGAGTCTATTATTAAACAAAACAAAATTGTCATACAGATCACAAGACAAAGAAATCCAACTTTGATTTGAAAGCAATTTTATTAGATCTTCTGAAGACTTGCAAATAGATATAACTTTTAAGTTTCTAAGAAAAATAAGATGCTGTAATTAAAAATTAAGGGAAAAAAGGACACAGGTTGTTTTGTAATGTGCTTTGGAAGGAAGGATAGACATGATACATTTTCTTGGGGGGTCTACCTAATTAAGACCTTTACTTCCTCTTTTAAAATAACTTCTTTATTTTTTATTTTTCACAAACATACCAATGAAGAATGTGGCACCTGTTCATACATTTTAATACAAATAAAATAATATTAATCATATTTGTTTCATTTAACAATCTTATATCATCCTAGTAATAATACACATTTTTATTAAATTATAATCTTTCATTATTTAATCATTCCGTATTTCAATATATCATTTCTATGCCAATCATCATATTCTAAGTGTCATACCTTTTAATACAAATAGAATTTTATTAATCATATTTATTACTTATATAAGCTTGTATAATTCTAATAATAGTACAAACATTTATGCTAAATTGAAATCTTCCATTATTTTCTTGTTTAATTTATAATCCTTCATTATTTAGTTATTTTGTATTTCAATATGTTATTTTTGTGTCAATCATCATAGTCTGCATGTCATACATTTTAATAAAGTATTTTTGATCATATTTGTTACATTTAGTAAACATATATCTACTTATATTGAATTATAATCTTTCATTATTTATTTCATCCATATTTTGATATATAACTATATATATATCCTTCGGAGAGGGGCGGCATACCAATCTAATTAATTAATTAATTAATTAATTAATTAATAAATAATAATAATAGTTGTTGTTATTGTTATTGTTGTTATTGTTATTGTTATTGTTATTATATCAATATATATAGGAGAGGGTTGGAGCTTTGCTCACTTGTTGTGAGCCGCCCCGAGTCTTCGGAGAGGGGCGACATACAAATCCAAATAATAAATAAATAAATAAATAAATAAACAAACAAACAAACAAACAAACAAACAAACAAACAAACAAACAAACAAATAAATAAATAAATAAATAAATAAATTAGCACAGAGAATGGAGCTCTCCATTCCTATGCTGGATTATCCCTGTTTCTGGGCTCCAAAAGAATCCAAAGCCGCCTTGAAGAGGCAACAAAGCTAAGGAGGGGTGCCTGTGAGATCGCAGGAGGGATTGCAACTCTCCTGCTGAACTCTGGGGCTTTTTTTCCCTCTATGCCATGACGTAGAGAAGAGGCAGTCGAAGATGACTGGTTAACAGTGTGTGAACTGGGTGAGAAGAATTCTTTTTATTCAAATTGTATCCCCAAAAGAATTTTCAGAAAAAGAGAGGTTCACAATTATAATACCCTGCTGGTCCCTGGATAAGCCTGCGCATGTCTGCGTTCAGCCTATCAGCTGTTTGGGCTTCTTGGGCTTCTGCCTGAGCTCGCCCCCACCGCGTGACAGAGCCTGTGCTTCTGGCTCTGTTGCCAAACTGGGAGGCCAGGTAAGCCTGCCCCCACTCAATTATGCTCTCTTACTCTCTCTTCTTTGAGTGCATTTCATAAGCTTTTATATAACAGATTTACCAAAAAATCTTCTATAGTATGATTGCATTCAAGCATCTTCTCTTTAGATATTTTCATGAGTATCCATACCTGCTGTTTTGCCTTCTGTGAACCAACTTTTATATGCTTAACATTTATATATTTCACTATAACAAACTGATGTTTTTCTTATTTCTAACTAAATGTACTAAGAGATACATAATGTCTTTATTTTAAATCAAGAGTGTACCATCTGTAGCTCTCCAACTATTGTAAACTGAAACGTAGGATAGGAAAGCCAAGAATAGTTCCCCACAATTATAGTCTCACAGGTTACAGTGAATTGAGATCAAGACTACATAACTTACTCATGTTCTGCATGAAATTTAAAATAAGGCCAGAATCAGTTTGAAGATGAAATCTGTTCCACTATGTAAGAGTGCAAATGAATCACAGTGCAAATGGTTGTGGAACCTTCTTGGGACTGTTGAAAGGACTTTGTTGTAGATAGGAGACAGATAGTGATGTTTAATTTTAACATAGATAGCTTCTTTGATCCCTCTTTCAAACGAATGGTCTTTCCTATCCAAAATGTGGACTTTGGGCTCGCAAAAGACTTATTTGGGCTGGAATTGAAAGGTAAGGCCAACAATTTTGGCCTGCGGAATGTTGCTGGAGATGTGAGAGGTGAAAAGTAGTAAAAGAAATTGGTGAAAATGGTCTAGTTTTTGCAAAACAGGCTGTTTTTGCCTGGTTTTGGCCTGCAGAATACTGCTGGAGGTGTGGGGAGGTGAAAAATTGGGTACACAGGAGGCAGATAAAGAAAGAGAGATAGATAGACAAAGAGGGAGGGAGAGAGAGAAACAGAAAGAGAGAGAGAAAGAGAGGGAGAAGGTCAGAGAGAGACAGAGACAGACAGACAGAGAGAGAGGAGAGAAGAAAATTTTCTCAAGCTTCTTGACAATTGCTGCAAAACTGAGTTTCCTAAAGTGGATCACTAGACTTCTAAACAACTGAAAACAAAAACCAGTAAACAGAAAAGTCAACTAAAAAGAGCAACATGCAAACAAAAGCAAATAAAACAATCCCAGGCGAAAAACAAATTAAAATTTAATTTGTGTGCATTGTTTAATGGATTGTTAAATTGGTCACACCCACCTAATCACATGGCTTAGCCACACCCACCTGGTCACATGACCACCTAGCCATGTCCACACAGCTGGTCTACCCCCCAACAATCTGAGGGACCGTGAATTGGCCTCCTGTTTAAAAAGTTTGAGGACCCCTGGTCTAGGACATAAAAAGCCATAGTTCCTGTTCTGTCGGGCTCTCTGGTAGACTCCTCCCAAAAATTCACACGTATAAATTTCAGAAACACACACATTTGAAAATTCAAAACAATGTTCTTTATAATGAAAATTCACTTAAACCAAGCCCTCTTTTGGTATAGCAAAGAGCACTTGTCTCCAAACAAACCGGTAATTTGTACAAGTCCCTTATCAGTTCTGTGATACTTAGCTTGCAGCTGTGAGGCAATTCACAGTCCTTCTTCTTTCACAAAGTGAAATACACTTTGCTCTGGTTTAGTTTCAAAGCGGGGGAAAATCAGCACACAAAAAGTCAAAGTCAGTAAAGCAGTTACGAAACACAACAATCATATAATCCTCCACAATGGCCAAACCCACAGGCTGCTATTTATAGCAGCCTCACTAATTATCACAGCCCCGCCCAACCACAGGTGACCTCATTTTCTTTGATAATAATCTCTCAGTTGTTGTTGCCTATGCATCGCTCTCCGCATGTGTGGCTGTATCATTAACTCTCGTTCTGAATCCAAGGAGGAGCTAGATAATTGATCTCCTTCTGAGCTGTCTGCCACACTCTCCTCCTCCCTGTCACTCATGTCTTCTTGGTCAGAGGAGCCTTCATCAGCAGATTCTACCGGGGGCAAAACAGGCCTGCAGCCTGTGGATGTCTCCCCCACACCCGCAGTCCTTGGGGCAGGAGCTGGGCCAGAGCTAACCACAACAGTTCCCAGTTTTGTCAGTCTGTTTCTTCAAGTTGACTATTTTCATTCACTGAATGTGACAAAGTCTCAAAAATGGGGGGGGGGGAAGAAAAAAAAATCAAACTGATGTAATCTTTCAACTCTACCTGGAAGTATGTCCAAGAAAGTCAATTGGATTCATTTTTTAGAAGAGGTGTTTAGGACTTGTCTATATGAGTCTAGCACATAACAGAATTGCAATGAATATTATAAGGTAGTAATGACTAGTTTTAAACCAAGGCATTTACGTGGGACTCACTTCAGTTAAATAGAGATTTAGCACAAACTTCCAGTTTTGCTTGTTGCCCTGAATCACCCTTTAATGACATGTTTTCTGGAAAGCAGACCAAAAACGTTTTGACATTCTACTTCTCTCTGCGTGGAATAACTTGCATACTGATGGCACACTGGAAGGTAATCATATTATTTTTTTCTCATCCAAAATGTTATGTTCATTCCTGAAATGTCTTGGCATTTATGATATTTATTTTGTTTGCCTAATATAACATCAGTGCCAACTGCTGACATATAAACTGCTGGATGAACTAAATTAATTTGACTATGTGAAGATAATCAATGACTGCCATTTCTTTGTAATGCATAATTAATCCAAAAATTCCTTTAGAATTGTAACAAAAATGCAATTTATTCTTTATGAGGGATTATATTCTTAAATCCTAGGGGCATTCCTCAAACTACAAAAGGCTTTTATATGGTAATGCATCTTGCAAAGTGTACACCTCCTGCTGCATGAATTAGACATTTAAATTAGATGTAGCCTTGTGGACTTACATTCTTTTTAATAAGTAATATCTTTTAAATTCTGCTTTAGAAAGAATATTAGATCATTTCAAATCCTGTAAACTGTAACCATAGAAAGTACATTTTCCCTGCACATAATATTTGAGATTTGTCATGAAGAATTTACAATCAGAAACAACATTAAAATGTTGAATTAAAACTATCTGCCCAGCAGGAATAGTTTCCAATTTGGGCTTTTAGCCAATTGTTTCTTCTCATTAGAAATTCTATTTTACTGTCTCTGCAGTGTCCGTTTTTCTTTCTTAACGTTCTGTGGCTACCCACTGTGGTAAATTCTCATTAGTCCTTATTTTGTCTTGCCTCATTAGATTTTTCTATTTGTGTTTCTACACATTTTGCAAGGTCCTCTCTCCACAGACTTCTTCATTTCACAGTTGCCTCATTTTGACTCCATTCTGATTGGCCCTCGTAACCTAAAACCATTATTAGAGGAAATGATTAATTCTTCTGTATGAATGATTCCATTGTTTAGAGGTGGAGAATGAAATATTACATAACTAGTATACAACTTTTAATGACAAATTATATTCGGGACATTAACATATTAAGATATTTTATCTGTGTTTCCTCTGAACAAATTATAAGGGGGATTCCTTACTCAATATACTGTATATTCCTGCATTCCTATTTTTTTCTCATTTTGCTATAAGTATATTCAGTACTATAAATAGCACTGTAATCATTCCATAAGTACATGGCTTCCAAAAATAATTCAAAGACAGGTTTTTTTGATATTTCAATGATTACTTAGTCATGCTACCTCCTGCTGCGGGAAGATTTTTTAAAAATTCTACCTTATCTTCACAACCTTTTAAGGAATAATATGCTGAGATTACTTTGGCTAGGTTGACTGATAGCCATTACAATTGGGAAGTTATTTGAAGATCTCTGTGTTTGAATCTGACAACACAGCAACAATACCACTTTAATTAGAATAGAATAGAATTCTTTATTGGCCAAGTGTGATTGAACACACAAGGAATTTGTCTTGGTGCATATGCTCTCAGTGTACATAAGAGAAAAAGATACATTTGTCAAGAATCTTAGCCCAAGAATATAAACCAGATGGATGATGCTTACCATTTGTTCTGCAGTGACGTATTGGATTCCCCTTGCTTTTTAATATTTTAATAATGGTGTAAAATAATCTAGGGGCAGATTCTCCAGTTACATTGCTCTTTTATTGAAATAGGCATTGTAGTGATATCCCTGAGACTGCCATCCTTGACGTTTTTTTACCCTTCTGACACACATACACACACACACACATACACACATGGACCTCATCAGTATCGACAACACACTCAGTCTATTTAGTTTTGAATACTACTAAATGGAAGTCTACTCCAAAGTTAATCCATTAGTTCAGTTGGGATTCCTTAATTTTTACTGCTAGGAGTTTCATTTAGAAATGAACGATTCTTCCATTCTTTATGTAGCTCAATTGTTTTCTAGACTTAGTCCTTTTCTTTTAATGTTGAGGTAATAAATCTGTGCGATTTCAAAGGTGAACAGAAATAACATGTCAGTGTTTCAGGATAACAGTCCTTCAGATACTTCAAAGTCCTGTTCTTAGAATACATTAATCTAGTCAAGCCACTTTATGGGTAGTTCCAGCAGAAGACAAATACAATAATCAGATCCACCCAACAAGGTGGAAAAATAGAGTCCTCATTAGTTTTCTGCAAGAAGCATCTACAGTATTTTTCACTGAAAAAAGTACATGACATCACTGTCCCTTCCCATTGACCAGACAGGCATTGTGATCAATGGTTTGTTCCAGAGGTGGGTTCTATTTACATTCCCCAGCAGGTCGCATCGCGATGGAAGTACATGTTTTGTGTGAGCGTCACTTCCCAAAAATGACCCTCTACGGATGTGAAGTATAACTAAGCAATGTCGCCTGGTGGGACCCAGGGGAAGAGCCTTCTCTGTGGAGGCCCCGGCCCTCTGGAATCAACTCCCCCCCCAAGAGATTAGAACTGCCCCCACCCTCCTTGCCTTTCGTAAACAACTTAAAACCCACCTCTGCCGCCAGGCATGGGGGAATTGAGATCCTCTTTCCCCCTAGGCCTTTACAATTCTATGCATGGTATGTATGTATGTATGTTTGGTTTTTATATTAATGGATTTTTAATCATTTCTAATACCAAATTACTATTGTACACTGTTTTATTGTCGCTGTTAGCCGCCCCAAGTCTCCGGAGAGGGGCGGCATACAAATCCAATAAATAAATAAATGAATGAATGAAGGAATGAATGAACGAACGAACGAACGAACGAACGAACGAACGAACGAACGAACGAACGAACGAACGAACGAACGAACAAACAAACAAACAAACAAACAAACAAACAAATAAATAAATAAATAAAATAATCTTTATTAGAATTTTTTCCTTTAAAAATAGCATATAAAAAAGACATACAAAACACACATAAAATGAAAACAAACACAATAACAACTAATATCTTTTATAGCTTTTTCATAGTATTGTGCAGTATTATAAAAATACAAGGCAAAAGAACCAGTTTGGGAGCGTGGCAAGACTGGGTTGCTGCCAGTTCCAGTGACCCAGGCCGCCAACTTACTACTGGTTCTATATAACTGGTTCGAATGGGGAGGATCCCACCCCTGGTTTGTTCTCCATGGTGCCATGCTTTGGTGATGATTTTTATAGTGGAGAAGCTCACTTTCTCTTTTTCTCCAGAATCTTTTCTTCAGCCTCAGGATGCAAAAACAGGTCAATTGAGTAGATGTGAATGTTGCAAGCACTGCAAGGAATTGGTGAAATGTTACATATAATTGTGTCTGTTTTGCATATTCTCTTGGTTATTAGTCAATTTGCTCAATATTGGTATTGATATAGCGAGCTGCCCTGGCTTCCGATTGATCTCCGAACACAATTCAAGGTGTTGATTATTACTAGTATTGGGCGAACCCAACAGTTCAGGTTTGGGTTTGGCATCCAAATTTTTTAAAAGGTTCGGGTTCGGCAACTGAACTTTCAAGTTCGGTGCTTGGGGAAGCGCCGGGAAGTGCCACCGCCCAGCTGTCACGTTCTGGAACAGCCGGGGTGCTTCCCGGCAGTCTCCCAAACCCAAACCCGAACTTTTCCTGAACTTCTGAGTTCGGCATTCGGAAGACCACCAAGAAACCCCCACCTGTTTCTGAAGGTGACAGCTGAGCGGCGGCGCTACCTGGCGCTCTCCTGAACCTGAACTTTTGCCAAACTTTTGAAAAAATTCGGGTTCAGTATATTAAACTGCGCAAAGTTCGGTATGAACCCGAACTTTGCGGGTTCGGTTCACCCAACACTAGTTATTACCTATAAAGCCATATATGGTTTAGGACCAGATTATTTATGGGACCATCTTCTGCCTCACATGTCCTAGCGACCAATTAGGTCACACAGAGTTGGCCTTCTCCAGGTCCTGTTGGCCAGACAATGCCAGCTGGTGGGACAATGGGGGAAAGCCTTCTCTTTTGCAGCCCCGGTCCTTGGGAATCAACTCCCCTCAGAGATTAGTACTGCCCCCACTCTCCTTGCTTTCCAAAGAGCATTACAAACACACTTATGTCAGCAAGCTTGGGGCCATTGAGCGATAATTGTCCACTCTGGCCACTAGTATGTATGATTGAGTGTGTGCTGTTTTATTGGGTTTTAACTTTTCTATCTATTTTTGTATTATATATTGGTATAATTTAATTTTTGTAATGATTTTATTGTTGCAAGCCACCCTGAGTCTGTTAGGAGAAGGGTGGCAAACAGACAAACAAACAATTCCCATAACATATTTATGTCCTCTAATGACATAGTTAAATCTGTTACGGGCACAGGGTCCAACAACACAGTGCAAGCTAATTTAAATTCAATAAACCCCATTATTAGGAAGTGTTTTTTTAACTCTAGTGAACCAGAATGTGGCTTCTTTTTAACTTAGCATCATATGTGAACTTGGTAAGCCATTATGATTTGCAAACTTCTGTTTATTGCTTCATGTTAATGATAAACCAAGCCACAATAACATCTTTAATAAACCTTACTTACAAAGGCACAGTGCATGTGCAAACTACATTTTTTGAGAGATGACTTATTTCTAAGTTAATGTCTTGATGAAGCTGCAACATAATTGAGGCAAAAAAAGAGAGGGGGTTGGATTTTATTATATAATTTCAGAGTTCTGAATCATCACATTTTATTGGTTTGAATTGTCATTTTTCTCTAAATATTTCTTTTATTGAAATACTTTTTTAAAAAAACTTTAATTAATGGGATAATGGAATTCATCTTCTCCCCAAGGAGGTCACATATCCTTTTAGATCAAAACAAAAGTCATTTCCTATCAATCTGTGCCAGCTTCAGAGAGTGGGAGCCTTTGCAACACAGGTTTACTAAAAATAAACTGGAAATTATAGTTTTGCACATACCGAATGAATGCCTGGACACAACTTAGTACTTTAAAAAGCCCCACATTTTCAACATGACATCATTGTTCTAAGTCAAGTTAAAAGATCCGTGTGTGGAAGGAGACTCCTATTGTCACTTGTTGGATTAGGAACCTTAAACTTCAAGGTGGACGTTCATTCGCAAGTGATATTGTTTTAACTGGATGGCTTCTTGAAGTAACCTCTTGTCCAGTTTCCCATAGGTGTCCTAAGGTGACACCTCCGGATCAAGGGGATGGGACTGGTTGCCACCAGTTCGTGTGTGTGTCTACCTGTACAATTTCACTTCCGCACATGCTCAGAAGGTGGATTCTGCCTGAAACACAGCTGAGAAGCTGATCAGCTGTGCTTCAGACGAAGAAAAGATTCCAAAAATAGATGGTGGCCTCCATAGACCAGCATCGATTGAACTGGTTCTATGACGTCATTGTGACATCACCAGCAGGTTGTTAACCAATTCAGGCAAACCGGTCTGAATCGGAATAATCCATCTAGTATATGGAAAAACAGTGACAATTGCAACTGTATGTATGTATGTATGTATGTATGTATGTATGTATGTATGTATGTATGTATATATGTTTTCTATAGCTGTCTAATTCAACCAATTGACTCTGAGAGTCTTACATTTCTAAAATGAAATAATTTGAATGATTAAAACAATAAAAACATCTACATAATAAATATACACAGCAGCTGTGATGATTAATCAACTAATCTTCACAAGTAGTAGCAGAAATGAAATGATCTGAAAACTATGTTATGCTGTTATGTCATGTCATCATATATCATATATCATATATCATATATCATATATCATATATCATATATCATATATCATATATCATATATCATATATCATATATCATATATCATATATCATATATCATATATCATATATCATATATCATATATCATATATCATATATCATATATCATATATCATATATCATATATCATATATCATATATCATATATCATATATCATATATCATATATCATATATCATATATCATATATCATATATCATATATCATATATCATATATCATATCATAACTTTTCCTTTCCTAAATCAATTGCACAAATATCATTCCTGACTATCCAAATTAAGATGAGCAGTCTTTTAATCTTCAACATTTTTAGACATAACCCATGCACATGTTGAAATTATTACAACCTTTCTTCCAGACCCAACAGATTTCTGCAGGGTTTTTTCATATTATTTTTTTAAACTTTCCCCATTCTCCTTTCCTGCGGGCTATATCAGCATCACTTGTTCTGGCTAAGACAAATGTGGCCATTCCAGTTTGACAACTCCTGAAATTTTTTCAACAGTGAATAATGTGCAAAGATGCCTTGAGCTTTACAGCTGCAATGACTTTAATGTGCTAATCATCAAATGTCACTATGACAGAATTGATGTGAAGAACATTGCTTGTCCATGTCTTTTGAAAATCTTACACTAATTGAATTTGGGAATAATGGAAAGGCCTTGCCAACCTTTGGGTCATTTTTGCAAACTCCTGCTAACTAAAAATAAGAAGCTAAATTGTAATAGACAAAAAAAAGTGGCATATATAGAAGTACATTTTAAAAAGCTCTTGTTTGTTATGCAGTTTTCTTTATGTGTGCCTAGATTGCCTGTATTTCAAGCACAAATGCTGAAGATGTCAATTGTTCAGAGTAATTTACATCATACATTCAAGTTTAAATTGTCAACATTTTCTGTTTGTAATAGAACTTTTAAAATCTGGAGATGGAGGAGATTGAGAGCTACATTTGAATTTTGAGTAGTACTGTATGCCACTTGTTACACAGGTAGCATAAAATAATTTGGGATTTCTGTTGCTAAGCAAGGTAGTTATTGAGTTGGGCTTAAATTTATGACATTTTTTTACTATGTTAAGTGAATCACTGCAGTGAACCATGAGATTGTTAGGTGAACCATGAGATTGTTAAGTAAATCTGGCTTTAACCACTGACTACTGCTTGTTGGAAACCAACTGGGAAGGTTGCACATGACATTCATATGACCCGGGATGCTGCAATTGGCACAAATATATGCCAAGTATCCTGTGAACCTGGTGATGATGCAAAGGTTGTAAGAGTGAGGACCATACATAAGTCACATTTTTAGTGCCATTGTAACTTTGGTCATGGTCAATCATTAAATGGATGGTAAGGTGAGGACTCCCTTTACTTGTGGAACTAGACACTATTATGTAAATGAAATGTAAGAGATCAAATAAAAGAATACATCTGACTAAATTGTAATTTAATTTACTGCATTTACTATGAATGTTCTCTACATACTGGTAGTTAATCGATTTGTAACATATAAAAGTGACAGTTCAATACTGTCTGGTAGTTGATAGTTGCCTCAGACTAAAAACATTTCTATCCAGGAATGAGACTTACAAAATATTCTTAAATTGGATTTATTGAAAGGACAAAGATAAATTTATAAGAATTTCAGCAACTTAACAATTTGTGATTTATAATCAATTTATTCCCCAATGTACTAGAGGGGAGACTTTTCTATTGTCTTATAAAAGGATTGGAATAGTCTCCCGATAATGGAAGAGTTTGTAGCTGGTTGTTTAAATAACCACTTCCTGAATTTTGGCTAGAAAACTTCATTACATCTTGAAATGTTTGCAGAGGTTTTGAGAATTACACTAAGGGATTCATAGGCCACATGATGTTTTTGATCAGATAATAGAAACAGTGTGACTTGTTTTTTCTTTTCAGGGTTATAGTAACTATTTTCTACCGGCCACAGTTCTACAATCTGAAGTTGTTTCCCTTTGTGACTAGAAATGTGAGGAACTGAATCTGTGATGTAAATACTAACACATTTCATGGATTCATTGTCTGTCTATCCATCTCTCTCCCTCCTTCTCTCTGTCCCTCCTCCCCTCTCTCTCTTCTGTATGTGTGTGTGTAACATATTTTTGCTGATAATGAAAAGGGAGACTGGTATAAATCTATTTCAAGCTATTTTGCTCTCATCAGCCAGCCATGCCCTATTGAGATTTGAACCTTTTAACCTCTAGGCCACAGGTTCTCCTCCTCTCAGCTTGTACCAGGGAAAAGATATGTTTTTTTCTGTTGAATCACCCCGGTATACCCAAATATGGGAGGTAGCATAATGCTTCCTTTTTGACTCTCGGCTTCTCCAGGGACTACATACAAGGCAGTTAAATTTTTATAGTCGACAAAATATAGACTAGAATTTGTCGGCTATAAACATTTAACTGCCTTGGATATGGCCCCTGGAGGGGGCCAAGAAGCAAAAAGGAAGCAGTATGCTCCCTTCCATATTTGGGTATACCAGGGTGATTTAACAGAAACACACACACGCACACAGAGTCCTTGATTTATGACCACAATTATGACCACAATTGAGCCCAAAATTTATTTTGCTGAGTGCAACATTTGTTAAGTGCCCTATTTTACAACTTTTTATACCAGTGTGAATCATAGAAATTGTTCAGTTAGTAACACAGTTGTTAAAGTAAATCTGGCTTTCCATTGATTTTGTTAGTCAGAAGGTCGCAGAAGCAGATCACATGACCCCAGGACTCTGTAGCCATCATAAATATGAACCAGTTGCTAAGCATGTGAATTTTGATTGCATGACCATGGGGATGCTGCACTGGTCATAAGTGTGAAAAATGGTCATAGGTCACTTTTTATCCATGTAATTTTGTATGGTCACTAAATTAAGTAGCGTAAGTTGAGAAATATATAATATGCATACACACACATATACACATGCATATACATATGTACACACACACACACACACACACACACACACATATATTCGTAGATTTTCACGGGTATATGTATGTAGATTGTTCTGAGTTCGGGTTTTGCCCCGTGTAATATTTTGAGTGTCTATGCGACGTTTCGGTGAAATCACATTCACCATCATCAGGCTGAAGTTTCAAGCTTCGTGCTATTGTATATATATATATATATATATATATGTCACATGTTTTGACTGAATTTGAAAATTAAGGGAGACTAGGATAGATCTATTTCGGACTTATTTGGCCTCATCAGCTAGCCATACCCTCATTGGGACTTGAACCTGCAACCTTTGCCTTGTAAGGCAGAGAATTAACCTCTAGGCTACAGTATCCAATCCCTTTAGCTCTGTACCAGGGAAGGGTTACATATTTTTGTGTCGAATCACCCTGGTATATTGAAGGAACATCACAGCTCCTTTTTTGCCTCTCAGCCTAACCCATATATATATATATATATATATATATATATATATATATATATATATATGCATATATGTATGTATCTTTATATGTATGGATTAATCCTCTTAATGTCAAAGCTTGACAGAATAGTAGATTATCAACAGGCATAAGTGGCCATTCTACATATGATTGTTTTCTGTTTTAAAACATACTGTTGAAAAGCCATATATTTTTAAACTATGCTTTTAAACAAAGGCATTCCAGGCCAGTGCTTAGTATACACCTAAATGAACACAAAACCACACTCTGAACTTTTCTTTAAATAGCTTTGTTTTATTTTAAAGGTGCTTTAAATAGAATCCCAATGACTGAAAGTGGCAAAGGAAAACATCTGCAATTCTACTGAATTAAATTAAGTGAAGTTAAACATAAAAAGCATAGTACTTCTTTAGAATGAGATGTTTTTGATTGCAGCCTTAAAACCATGGTTATATATTTATGGACCGTGACCAATGATCTTGCAAAATTCATTGATTTCTTAGGCAACATGGTTTTATTCACACACAGAGTAAGAAACTCAAGCTTCCTATAGGTCAAACAGTTGTCCTAGATCTCAACTACAAACTCTATAAGATCTCCTCCAAAGAGAGACAGAAACCACTAACTTTTGGACATCTAGTGAAGCGGGGTTAGGCACCATAGTGTTATAGTGTAGAAATCTATAAATCACCTATTCTGAAACACTGCTCAAGACGTAAAATTATTTGTTGTGTTGGTTGTGCTATATTAGGTTGCGTGGTCAGGACTTTTTGATAAAGTTGCATGGATATCCATTTTGTTGGAAGATTTTGCATAGACATTTATATAGAGGATGAAAACATAATTTCCAACAAGGTGGTCTGGCAACCTTAGCAACAACAAAATTTTTTTTATAATGTTTCCATACATCAAAAACATACCAGAAACCATCAACAGTATAACCACATTGCATTACCATAGCATACCTATTAATTAAAGCTCTCCAGAACAACCCGAAAGAAGAAGAAAGAGGAGTCATCTATAGCATGCAGTGTAAGAACTGTAATAGCTGCTACGCAGGACAAATATGTAGAAGATTAGCATGAATATCAACTAGCAGTCAGAAGACATAATGAAAATTCTTTAGTTTCATTAAACATGGACAAACATAATTGGGAAATTGTTACCATCCTAGACCAAGCCAAGTTCCAAAATACTAAAGAATTCCTAAAAGCCTGGACTCAGACAAATTGACTATCAGCAGATACATAAAGATAGACAGGATGCACGTACTACTAAAAAGAGACAATCAGAAGGCCAAAAAGGAAACAAAAAGACTTTCCAGCAGCAAAAATTCCTCACCAGCTGATGGTGGAATTAATACTAGGCCAACAATCAAGAAGTAAACAATGCCCCAGTCAAGGAACTACCAACTCAGAGAGAGGCGGCATATAAATCCAACAAATAAATAAATAAAATAAATAAAAAAGCTAAAGAGTAAAAACAGCCTATTCAAGGCATTACCAAAGCCTCTCCCACCAATCTTGACAGGGCAAGCCACCAGTATATAATGTGAGAGCACACCTTGTAATTATTGGACTTTTTGGACTGATTATTGGACTTTTTGGACTATAAGACGCACTTCCTCCCCAAAAGTGGGTGAAAATTGCAGTGCATCTTATACACCGAATGTTGCACATATGCCACCCACCCGCCAGCCCCAACACTCTGGTCATTTTCAGCCTCTGCACATCATGTTTTTGGCCTCCTCATGCCCTCTTTTACATTTGTTCCAGTCTGTAGGGATTGCCACAGCACAAGCATTACTCTGTCTTATTTCTTTGCCACACTTAGGCATAACGTAGCATGCCCCTTTAAGGAATGAAAGAGGCTGAAAATTTGGGTGCGTCTTATACTCCGAATGTAGCTTTTACTACGATTTTTCTTTTAGACCTAACAAGGTGCTAATGCAATCTTCCTTGTTTTGCTAGCTAAGGGATCTTCCCTTTGCCTGCTTCTTTCATTGCTGCTCCCTCTGACAATAAACTGAGTTTTTCCCAGCCCTAATAATGACGCAACCTTCTGTGCTTTGCTAGTAAGTGATCTTCTGCCTTTTTTCAGCCTAGTAAGGTGCTAACAAGTAAAGTGATCTTCTGTGCTTTGCTAGCAAACAGATATTTCCTTTGCTTGATTTCCTCATTGTTTTTCTTTGGAGAGTGAGAGAAGTGAAGTGTTTTAGAAACTCTTTTTTATTCCCAACCAGGGATTAAAAAGCAAGCCTATGGGCTCAAAACCAGCAAACTAATGTGCTGAAGCTCACTAGACTAAAGACTAGACAAATGAATACCTGGTAGGCAGATTATTTTTTCCCTGTTTTCCTCCCACAAAACTAAGGTGCATCTTATACTCCAAAAATATGGTTATCAATAAATTAAACTAACTATGCAAGTTAAAACCGTTTTCTATTTCCTAGCAGGTCCGTTCTGCATTCTGGTTTCAGATGTCATTTTTGTGGAGTTCTGCTTTGGCCCTGAAGTTTGCTCAACTTCCTATGTTTCGACGGATGCCTTTCATAGCTGCCTGGAATGCACCGACAGATCATTGCACCATCCGATATAATATCACAATCAGCTTAAGAATGTTCCATGTGATTGGAAGTCCATTTGCCAAAGCAAGAGGGCAGAATGTGACCATATTTTATGTCAACAGGCTGGGACATTATCCCTGGTACACATCACAAGAAATCCCAATCAACGGTGGCCTTCCTCAGAATTTCAGCTTGCAAACACACTTGGAGAAAGCTAATCAAGATATTAATTATTATATTCCTGATAAGGATTTCACTGGGTTGGCAGTCATAGACTGGGAACACTGGAGACCCCAGTGGGAGCGTAACTGGAATGCAAAAAATATTTACAAGAAACAGTCGAGGAAACTAATTTCCAAACGGCAAAAGAATATTTCTGCAAATGCCATTGAACATTTAGCTAAATTTTCTTTCGAAAAATGTGCTAAGGCTTTCATGAAAGAAACAATTGAACTGGGGATTAAAAACAGGCCCAAGGGCCTCTGGGGATATTACTTATATCCTGATTGCCACAATTACAATTTCCATGAGCAGAACTATACTGGCTCATGTCCAGAAAATGAACTCATGAGGAATAATGAACTGTTGTGGTTGTGGAATAGCAGTGCAGCATTATACCCCTCCATCGGCATTAAGAAATCCCGCGGAAGCAGTGAAAACACATTACACTTTTCACGGTTTAGAGTGAAAGAATCCATGAGGATTTCCTTTATGACCTCACATGATTATTCTCTCCCAGTATTTGTATACACTCGACTAGACTATAGAGATCAGCCTCTGTTGTTTCTTTCTATGGTAAGCTCACTAGAGTCCATCAATGTTGTGTCTTCTGTAGAACAAATGAACCATTGCCCTGGACCAGTGGAACTTTAAATCAGGAAGAGTTAGTTCACATTTAACTTCAATCAAGAACACACAAGGGCATTTGGCTGGCCATAATGGGAAAATAATATGGGATTAAATAAGATCTTGCTCTGATCCAGCAAGTTTCTTTTTAGGTTCTTAAAAATACAGGACAAATTCTCTCTTTCTGCTTCAACATCTTCCATTTCCCAGCTAACTAACCACATCCCTACCATCACATTCCTATCATTCTTGTCTTCTTACACTCCCAGACAATTATCCAACATCCTGCTGTAAGTGAGAACCTTCCCTTTCCTAATACAACTCCTAGATTTGATTAATGACCATTTTCTCTAGTTGGAGTGGAAAATGTGTAAATTAAGTTGCTAAGAGTCATCGGATTGTGGTGGAGGTGCAGGTTAACCCTGCTGTTCTGTTCAAAAAAACTCCCTAATCTTATGTTCCCGGGTCTATTTGACCCGGACTGCAAATTGATCATTTTAGGTACTTATATTTGGTCTTTTTGAAAGCTTTTTTCACCTGGAAACAAGTTTGAACATTTCTGCACACAATGGAATGAAATTTGAACTGAAAAGATTAATCCTTATTGGTTTATTTTGCACATAAATGTCCCTCCCCCCGTTTTTGTGAATTTGTTTTAGGTTTATTGATAATTTTGCCTGCAAAATGCATTCTATTTTACTAAAGTAATATGGTCTTATATTCAAAAATAAACCAATAAGAATCATTTTTTCAGTTCATTTCTATTTTTCTTATGTTTAGGATTGTTCAATTTAGTATATCAAAACTTTTGGGGGAATATTCCTTAGAGATTTGTAGCCTAAAAAAATATAAATTTACAAAAAATTCAGAAAGCATGGGGGAGGGGATTTTTGATCAAAATAAAAATATAAGCCTCACTTTTTTCAGATCAATTTTCATATCATTATGTTCATAAATGTTCAAACTAGTTTTCCAGTGGAAAAAGTTTTCAAAAAGACCAAATTCAAGTATCTAAAAAAAATCATTTTGGTCCGGGTCAATATGACCCGAAATAGAGTCAACGTGATTTTTTTTTTGCCCAGAAAATTTTTTTCCCCCACCCCCACAAATATTTTTATGATGATCAGGCATGTTAAAATGAGTAAATGAATGCCTAAGATATTAAAAATATTTCAGATTTGAAGCCTGCGTAAATATAAAGTGAAAATGTTTGCAAGCAGCCAAGGGGGGGGGAGGGCTTATTTATGATTGTAAACAACCAATAAGAAACATTTATTTCAGTTCATTTATATTTTTCTTATATTCAGAAATGTTCAAACTACCAATCCCACACCAACTTTAGTAAAATTGAACACATTTTGCAAGAAAAACTATCCATAAATTGAAAAATATTTCACAAAACCCAGGGGGGGGCATGCATTCTATCAGCAAAATAAACCAATAAGAATTACTTTTTTCATTTCAATTTTCATATCATTGTGTGCAGAAATGTTCAGACTACTTTCCAAGTGAAAAAAGTATTCAAATTGACCAAACATAAGCACTTCAAATGATGAGTTTTCGGTCCGGGTCAGGGTGACCCAGGAACATAACAAGTGTGACTTTTTTGTTTTCAGCAAGAAAGAAACCCCCCACTCCCCCAAAAAAATTCTCATAGAGAGAACCCCTGAAATGATGAAAAGTCATGAAATTTCAAGTTTTAGATATGCAGGGAAAAGTTTTTACAGGGACTCAAACTTGGCTTTGGGTCACATACGACCCGAATAAATACATATTTATTTGTGGCATTGAATTTGAATATTTGAATATCAAGTATTTGAATATCAAGTAAGAAAAGCATAATGTTTTTATTTTTTATTTTTTAAATTTTATTTATTGGATTTGTATGCCGCCCCTCTCCATAGACTTTACTTTAACATAATGTCAAAGTATCTGGAATGCTGCAACTATTACAATCATCACTAGCCCTCAATTCATTTTTTTTCCAAAGACAACTTTTCTCCATAGTAAAAAAAAAGTTTATTGGCCTGTCAAATTGCAATCTTAGACATCTTGGGGAAAATAATTTGAAATGATTTATTTTAACACATGTCAATAATGTATCATACATTTTTGGGCAGACATCTTATATCTGAAGAATTGTTGACTTTTTTCCCTTTTAATTGACTGCTCTCACACCACTTGCCTAACTAATGTTTAATTGTTTATATATTTAATGCTTTCATTTGAATATTTATTTAAAAATGTATAAATCTCAGGTTTGGTTTTATATATTTGAAGTCAACCCAGCATGAAATGAATACACTATATGCACAAAACAAACTTAATCACATCCATTAAAGATCTTAGGGCTTAATCTGCACAATGCATGAAGTCTGGCTAATTTCAACTCTCTCTCTCTCTCTCTCTCCCTCCCTCTCTCTTTCTCTCCCACCCCTCCCACCCATCTCCAGTTGGTTAGTGCAGTGTTTCCCAACCTTGGCAACTTGAAGAGATCTGGACTTCAACTCCCAGAATTCCCCAGCCAGCATTCACTGGCTGGGGAATTCTGGGAGTTGAAGTCCAGATCTCTTCAAATTGCCAAGGTTGGGAAACACTGGGTTAGTGAATGGGTCACTGTGTGCTTCATTTTGTTCTGAGCTCCCCCCCTCCCACACTTTAATAAAAGTTTCTTGCACTCAAAACCCAACCCTAGAAGACAGAAATAGGACTGTTGCAAAAATAATATCTGAAGTCATGTTTGGAACGGCAAGATTTTCTAAATTCATGATAAAAAGTATTTATGCAACATCTATCTTATCTTCAAACTGACATGCTAAAATTGAAAAAACAAAATATCCTTACTACAGATACAAAACTGATTGAAGAGGAAACACATTAAAACATGAACATTTGCAGCAATTAGTTACTAATTCTTCTGAAAGCTTGACTACTCAGAATGCTGTACCCCATAATGATGCTGTTAATGTGCCAGTTTTTAAGGACCTCAGGGATGATATATAATAATTGACTGATAATATTTTCTTCTGTTCCTGTATAGCAAGATCTTGTTAGCACAATTGGTGAGAGTGCTGCCTTGGGAGCTGCAGGAATTGTTATTTGGGGAGACATGAATTTAACATCATCAGAGGTAAATTGAAGTCATTGTTTTGAAATCTTTAACTTGCTGAAAAGCCCTCCTTTTGACACAACAAATCTTTAATTTAGTAAACTCACTTTTTATCAATTGGTTTTTTTCTTAAACAAGATCAGATTATGAGTAGGGGAAGCTTCAAGGAACATTTGGCAACAATCTATAACTTTCTTTCAAAGCTTGGAAAATAAGATTAAATTGGGTTTATATATATATAAAGGAAGCTCCCTTCCATATTTGGGTATACCAGGGGACTGGACAGAAAAACATTTAATCTTTTCACAGGCTCAGCTGATAAGGGAGGAGAATTTTTGGCTTAGAAGGTAAAGGGTAAAAGCTTAGAGGGTAAAAGCACTGCATAACAAGGCAAGCAGTCCAAGTTCAAATCCTAGAAGGATATGGCTATCTGTTGAGAGCTAAATAGCTTGAAATAGATCTATACTAGTCTTCCTTTATTTCTTTATCGCTTGTGTGGGTGTGTGGTCTGGAGCAGTGATGGTGAACCTTTTTTTCCCTCAGGTGCTGATACAACAAGTCCCACACCCATAATTCAATGTCTGAGGAGGGCAAAAACAGCTTCTCCCACCCCTCTGGAGGCCCTCTGGAGGCCAGAAATGTCCTGTTTCCCAACTTCTGGTGGGCCAGTAAGCTTGTGTTTTGCCCTCCCCAGGCTCCAAAGGCTTCCCTGAGGGTAAAAATGCCCTTCTCCACCCCCCTGGAGGCTTTCTGGAAGCCAGAAATGTCCTCCCAGAGCCTCTGTGCAAGCCAAAAATCAGCTGGCCGGCACACACATGCACATTGGAGCTGAGCTAGGACAACAGCTCACGTGCCAGCAGATATAGCTCTGCGTGCCATCTGTTGCACCTGTGCCATAGGTTCACCATCACTGGTCTAGAGACTAAAGCTGCTGCCTTGAAAGACAGACCCCACAGGTTCAAATCCTGGTAAAGGGGAATGGCTAGCTGAAGAGACCAAAAGAGTTCGAAATAGATCTATACTACTCTCCCTTCCTTTTCATTATCATCAAAAATATGTTACACATATAGAATATAGTTTATCAAAATTCATCTGCCTTGTATATGGCCCCTAGAGGAGTTGATAGGCAAAAAGGAAGCTGTGTGCTCCCTCCCATATTTGGGTATACCAGGGTGATTCGACAGAAAAAAACTACAACAAACATATGGCTCTTCCCTGGTACAAAGCTGAGTGGAGGAGATCATGTGGTCTAGAGGCTAAAGCTCCTGCCTTGCAAGGCAAAACCCCACAGGTTCAAATACCAGTAAGGGTATGGCTAGCTGAAAAGATCAAAAGAGCTCAAAATAGATCTATACTAGTCTACCTTCCTTTTCAATATCAGCAAAAATATGTTTTACACACACACACACCATATTTTTCAGAGTATAAGATGCACCTTTTCTCCCCTAAGGAAGGGGGGAAATGTTGGTGTGTCTTATACACCAAATACAGCCATTTTTGGCCTCTTGAAGCCCCACCCTCGCATCCCATTTTTGCAAAAAAAAAATGGCCTGTTTTTCTCAAGAATGGAGTGGACAGAGGGTCTGGGAAGCCTGCAGAGAGCTCATGGGTGTTGGTGGTGGTGGAAGAAGGCAGAAATGCCCCCATTTATGTGAAGAAATGGGGAAAAACAGCCCATTTTCCACAAAAACAGGGACATTTTTTTGCCCTCCTTCAGCAGCCAGGAGCTCTCTGTAGGCTTCCCAGACCCTTTGACCACCTCATTTTTGAAAAAAACCTGACAAAAATAGCCCTTTTTTTTGCAAAAAAAATTGGGGCATTTTTGCATTCTATTTTCCCAGTCTAGCATGCCTGGAGGAGGAATTCTGGGAGTTGAAGTCCACTAGTTTTAAAGCTGTCAAGTCTGGGGTGCAAAGGTCTTCAAACCTGGCAAGTTTAAGACTTGTGGCCTTCAACTCCCATTCCTGAGCTAGCATGATTGGAGGAGGAATTCTGGGAGTTGAAGTCCACTAGTCTTAAAGCTGTCAAGTTTAAAATTTGTAAAAAGTGTACATGGTTGTAAAAAGTGTACATGATTGTAAAAAGTATTCTGCTACACTTGTATTTTATTAAATAATATATTACTGCACAATTTGGTTCAGAATACCTTTTTCCTTGTTTTCCTCCTCTAAAATCTATCTGCATCTTCTACTCCATAAGTCTTATACTACAAAAAAATACGATGTGTGGGGGTGGGGATGGGGGTATGTGTGTGTGTGTGTATAAATTATAGATATGGCATTTGACAGCTGTCCTATGATTTACATATTTCTTCTTTCTTGCAGGCCAATTGCACAAAGGTGAAGGAATTCGTTGCTTCTAAATTAGGTCCCTACATCACCAATGTAACGAAAGCTGCAGAGGTGTGTAGCCAGCATCTGTGCCAGAATAATGGAAGATGCATACGAAGAAACTGGAAAGCTTTGGATTATCTTCATTTAAATCCTCAAAGTTTTCAAATCAAAGCTTCAAAGAATGGAGTTACTGTGAGAGGGGTAGCATCTTCAACTGACCTTCAAACAATGGCAGAGAAATTCACTTGCCATTGTTATCAAGGATTTGAAGGAGATGATTGCAGGGAAATCAAAACTTTTGACTGGCAACCAGGGCACTCTGTCATTTTAAACCCATCCAGAATAGTACTTATGATAAACTTGGTTTCCTTCTTCATTTTAATTGGTGAGATTTATTTTTGACAATGGCAAAGTAGTAATTCCCTGTAAGATCTGTTGCTCCGGAAGAGCAACAGAAGTATAAAAACAATTATCCTATGAATTCTTATTTCCGTGCATAAGGTTGTAGACACACTTAAAACCATAGTTTAACATACCTTGATGCGGTGATCTTGGCCTACAACAGGCAAACTTCTACATTGGTTTATGTCACTCGTATAATGGTGTCACTAAATAATTTGCAGCATACTTGACAAATGTAAATAACATTGCTGTGCTAATGATATAATCTCTGCAATTACACACTTTAATATTTAATGGGTATTGCTTAGAATAACACATTTTTTTCTTTACACCTTTCAGTCAATTAAAATGAGATGTCATTCTATAGGAGAAAACTTGAAACTAATTCATACAGTATTTTGCTTCTGTGAGCTAGCCTTTTGGTGCTTTCCTACTAATGCAAACATGTAGAAATTGGCAGGTGCATTTTGTACAACCTTGTTTTATTACAATGTCACAGCTTTCAAGAGGAGCAGCAGGGAAGTCTCAAGCACCTTTCACACAATCATCAGCTTTGCTCCACACTTACTCTAAGACAGAGTTCAAACTCATGGCCCGTGTGCAGGATGTATCATGTGCTGTCCCAGCCCCCCCCCCCCCCAATTTAGCAGAGAAGAAATTCCCAATACATCATGTGATGGCACCATGACAATGTGAGCTTGACATTACTTTTGCAATACCCAGCAACTGTCTTTACTGTGTTATTTCTTTAATCTGACTAACAATTCTTCCAGCTGACCAAGAGGACAATGCTCAAAAAGGCAATTTATTTTATTGGGGACAGAAGCACTTCAAAAACGCCCTAGAATTCACCTCCAATGAAGTAGTATATTGCTTATTAAGATACATCCTACACAACATTGTGTCATTATGTCATTGCATAGCTAGAGGTATAACAAGCAGGAAGAGGGAGATTGTGATCTGCTGGTGAGCCCATGTTTGGAATACTGTTTTCCATTCTGGAGACCTCACCTACAAAAAGATATTGATAAAATTGAATGGGTCCAAAGACGGGCTACAAAAATAGTGGAAGGTCTTAAGCATAAAACTTAGCAGGAAAGACTTAATGAACTCAATGTGTATAGTCTTGAGGACAGAAGGGAAAGGGGGGACGTGATTGAAACATTTAAATATGTTAAAAGGTTAAATAAGGTTCAGGAGGGAAGCGTTTTTAATAGGAAAATGAACACAAGAACAAGGGGGCACAATCTGAGGTTGGTTGGGGGAAGATTAGAAGCAACGTGAGAAAATATTATTTTACTGAAAGAGTACTATATGCTTGGAACAAACTTCCAGCAGACGTGGTTGGTAAATCCACAGTAAATGAATTTAAACATGCCTGGAATAAACATAGATCCATCCTAAGATAAAATACAGGCAATAGTATAATGGCAGACTAGATGGACCATGAGGTTTTTTTCTGCCGTCAATCTTCTATTTTTCTATTAATAGGAAATTGTGTCAAAATACAAGGCAATCCCCTTGGTATGACAAGCAGGCATGCTACATGCCCCTGGTGCTTTATAAAAAATAGAATGAGAAAGATAGACGTCAATGGCCATTTCCAAATAAGCTGACTTTTCTCTGAATTATGAATCCAATAATTCCTCCCCCCCCCATTTCATTTTAATTTGATCTCGAGACACCTATACAGATGAGACAAATAAAAGGAGAGCAAATAATTATGTGTTAATTTCAGCTGAGGCATTTATACTGAGTCAAAAGCTCCTAAATATAAATGGCAGGATAAAGATATGAATCATCTCAAATGCCAATGGCCTTTTACCCATTAGCCTGGACTTCTCCAATTCCATTCTCAGTGCAGACATATTCTGCACTGATTTTGACCTGATTTTCAGCTAAGCTTAGACTTACACAGAAGCTCTGCTTGTAGGTTTCTAGAATTTAGAAGAAGATTCTAAGGGTCTAAGACAGCGGTCCCCAAACTACGGCCCGCGGGCCACATGCGGCCCCCTGAGGCCATTTATCCGGCCCGCTGGTGAGTGACAGGAGCACATCTAATTTTCCATGAATAAAATGCGGTATTTTGTTAGTAACTAATATCAATCATCAAAAAAGTTGCAAAAGTTTTTTTTCTAATTTTGTCATCCAGTTGCATTCATTTTCTTTTAACTAAATTCCCTCCTCAAAAAAGTACACCACCAATTATTTCTAACGTATTAACCATTATGCCAAAGTTCTTCCTTCTTTCTTTATACATTTTTCTATGAGCCAAGAAAACCTTGTATAGCCAATCAGATGTTAACAAAAGAAAATTAAAAACAAAACATAAACATATATGAATTTCAGACTTCTTCCCCCCCTCTAAATAGTACATTCCCATTTTGTTTTTTACTTTAAGATAAGGTATGTGCAGTATGCATAGGGATTTGTTCATAGGTTTTTTTAAAAGTCTGGCCCTCCAGCAGTCCGAGGGACAGTGAACTGGCCCCCTGTGTAAAAAGTTTGGGGACCCCTGGTCTAAGACATGTAAGAGGTAAGGTGCAATTATTTGAAAGGGACATGGTAGGGTAGGTATGGTTATTTTTTTGCTTTTGTGGTTGGTTGCACAGTCAGCTAAATATAGACTTATTAAGTCCTTCCCAAGGACTTGCGATAGACAGATGATGTTGTTTCATGGTGTTAGTTATTGAATGATGGATTAAAGAAGTCTCAAGTTTAAAGAGCAAACTGGATGGCTTAAACCTTGCAGATACATACTCCTGGTTTAAAGCATGAAACCTCCATGCACCTCTGAGACTTATGATCAGTTTAATGAATGGATTAATTAACTAAAGCTTAATTATGACAGGCAATTACTATAGTATTGTATTATGAATTAACATTATTATTTGATGGGAATGAAATGGATTAGTGCGAGTAAGGAAATTATAATAAACCTTGGTTCAGGTGACTGGAGGAGGCAGTTAGTAATTATTAATTAGTAAAAGAGCATTATCGTGCTACAGGACACATCAACCAAGCATTTTTCTTTCTTATTTACTTAAAAGTAGGAAAGCTTTTTTATAAGAAATTGGATCAACCCTCTCCAAATGAGGAAAGTGAAACAGTAGTTTCAGTACCCGTGTGGTTCTAATGATATATAGCGCTATTCTGCAGTTGGCAGCATTACTTTTATCAAGAGGATAAAACTCAAAATGATAGGTCCTTTCCTGCTAAATAACACTCATCAGTATAACAAGTATGAAATATAAGCAGTTACTTTTATAGATCCAGGTTAATGTATGAAGAAGACATAACTGGGGGGGAAAGCTATTGTGTACATTATAAATAATAGTACAAAACCAAGATAAGAATATAATATTACATAGCATATACAGTACTCACAGTTTACACTCCATAGTTATAGTATTGTGTTATTTTTATTCCATAACAGTTTTAGTGCAATAAAAACTAGGGCATGTATTAGCTATACCAGTGATGGCAAACCTATGGAACGAGTACCAAAGGTGGCACGCGGAGCCATATCTGCTGGCACACAAGCCGTTGCCCTAACTGAGCTCCAAAGTGCATGTGTGCCGACCAGCTGATTTTTTAGCTTGCACAGAGGCACTGGGAGGGCATTTTTGGCTTCCGAAGAGCCTCTGGGGAGGATGGGAGAGGGTGTTTTTACCCTTCCCCGGCTCCAGGGAAACCTTTGGAGTCTGGGGAGGGTGAAACATGGCCCACTGGGCCTACCAGAAGTTGAGAAATAGGCTGTTTCAGGCCACCAGAGGGCCTCCGGGGGGGGGGAGCTGTTTTTGCCTTCCCTAGGTTTTGTATTATGGGTGTCGGCACTTGTGCATGCATGATAGTATGCACGCACACTCTTTTGGTGAGTAAGGAAATTATAATAAACCTTGGTTCAGGTGACTGGAGGAGGCAGTTAGTAATTATTAATTAGTAAAAGAGCATTATCATGCTACAGGACACATCAAACAAGCATTTTTCTTTCTTTCTTTACTTAAAAGTAGGAAAGCTTTTTTGTAAGAAATTGGATCAACCCTCTCCAAATGAGGAAAGTGAAACAGTTGTTTCAGTACCAGTGTGGCTCTAATGATATATAGGGAAAAAAGGGTTGCCATCACTGAGCTATACTGTTAAAATATAGAGCCTTTACTTACTTGCACCCAGTCACAGCACAAACATATCTTGGCAATATCTTCTTTTTTCCTACTATGTCCCCAGGATGTTACCTTTACTTCATTCCTAGTCCATGAATGAGTCTGTCTTAAGTCATTCTTAGTTGTAGTAGGATTCAAATAAAGTGTTTCTCTTTATTCCAACATGACTATAGGGCACAAACACAAAGCACTCCACATGTAAAGAGTTTGAAAGTAGCTACTTTATTATTCGATGCCTATTCCATGGGAATCATGATGATAACTTTCATCTGAGAAAGATTAGGTAAGGTTAAAAGGCATTTGGGGATGGGGATTACCTTGCCCTCTTGTGTTTACATAATGACTCTAAAGTAATTTTCTGTCTGAACCATCCCAACTAAGATGGTTGGTCTCCAACAATGACCCCATGTAGCCTCAAAACATGTAACATTTTGATGATTTATCCTACTTCATAAAGAAGTCAAATTGATATAGGGACTTAAAGCAGAATAAATAAAGGCAAGGTAAGGGGGTAATGGGGACAGATTTCATTGTTTTCTTCCAGTTTAGTAGTAAGGTTCTAGTGGCTCTTCTTTCAGTTGGAATATTGACAATGTCTTTGTCTTCTTCAGGGTTCTCTGAATGCATGAGTTGGTTCTAATTCTTCAAATCTGGTTAGGCATCCATATGATCATTACTGTGTTTCGGTGGTAGAGAAAGAACAATCAGGCACAAGAAACTGTGGGAAGGAAACAGAAGATTAGTGATGGGCAAACCCAATGGTGTTCGGGTTCGGCAAGTTTGGACAAACTTCACACAAAGTTCAGCCGAACCCGAACGGTCCGTGGCACCAAAGCTCTCCCATCGTTTTTTATTTTAATGGATTTTTTATTTTTATTTATTTTTATTTTTATGAAAAAGGACGCCGCAGTGGTGCCGCAAGCAAAGGGAGGTCCTTTCACATAAAAATATATATTTTTATTTTTACGTGAAAGGACCTCCCTTTGCTTGCAGCGCTGCTGCGGTGTCCTTTTTTGTAAAAATATTTTTTTTTACATGAAAAGACCTCCCTTTGAAGGAGCTGGGGAATCCCACGAAGAGATTCCATGAAATCCAGGAAGTGATCACCTTGGCGTCCTTAGCAACCTGCCAGTATACATGACATCAAAGCTCCGCCCCCGGAATCTCTTCGTGGGATTCCCCAGCTCCTTCACAGGGAGGTCTTTTCATGTAAAAAAAATATATTTTTACGAAAAAGGATGCCGCAGCGGCGCCACAAGCAAAGGGAGGTCCTTTCACGTAAAAATAAAAAAAAATTACGTGAAAGGACCTCCTTTTGCTTGCGCCGCCGCTGCAGCATGGTCCCCTTCACCTGGATCAGCAAGGAGCTACACCCATAGTTGCCAAGGAATGTTTTAGTACATCATTTCCACCCCAAAGTTTTAGTGACCTCTGCAGGTCCCAGTTATTTGTTGTTTAATTAATTAAATTTATATTCAATTTAATAAAGTGACCCATTTTTAAATCCAGCTTTGTCTCCGTGTTGTCACTCCGCATCTGGTGCAAAATCTTTCCTTGCTTGCTGATAGTTGCAGTGAATGCAAATTTGCCTTCTGGAAATTAATGTTTCTTGGGTAAACCTAATGAAAGATAAATAAGCTACACCTGGATAGTATCCAGGGGTGGGGTTCAACAATTTCAACAATGGGTTCTCTGCCTGATTGCTGGGTGAGTGTGGCCATGGTGGGCATGACTTAGTCAGCATCCTGCACCACACCACGGTGGAATGGGAGCATTTTCCTCTTCTCCAGGCTCTGGAGTTTTTCTTGAGCCTCTGAGAGGGAGAAAACTGCATCCCCTAGGCTCCAGCGACCCTCCGGAGGCAAAAATGGGCCTGTTTTCACAATCTGGTCCACAATCTGAAGACTGGTGTAAGAAGCATGTACTTAATATGAAAGAAGTGTGGCTGTCACGATCTATTTTAACTTTGGAAAAGGAGTTCCTTTCTTCCCTGGCATTATCCAGTATTTAATCTTTATAATTTACAATCAATTGGAGGTCATTTTCTGGCTTTTATTGCCAAATTTCTTGCTAATCTATTTTCTATTACTTTGGCTTTGTTTGCAGAAAAATCAAGTAGTTTTGATTATACTCCATTGTCTGGGGCATGGGATTGTTGCTACAGAGATCCATATACTCTATTTAGCTGAAAGTAAGCCGTATGAAAATCCATGGGCCTTATTGCTAAGTGTGTAGGCTAGTCCTGTAAAACATGGAGAATAGATAACAGAAAACAAACCTTTCATAGCCTTGTAGAGGTTGTACAGATGTTAACAACCTGGATCTGATAAAAAATAATGATATTCTTTCAGCTGGACACAGGTATTTTAAATCATTTATAGAGAAAATTGAGAGTAAGAAGGGTGATTTCTGATTACTTAATCAAATTAATGAAACCTTCTTGACAATTAAGACTGAAACAGATACCGTATATAAGTTATACTCAGATAGAGAAAACTATATATATATATAAAACTAGATATATAAAACTATTTTACAATCAACCACTCGGTGGTAGCAAAGAGATGCATATAAGGAATTTGAAGAACAAGTTTTTAAATTTAGATTTGTTCCAATTGTCTTGAAATGGCATGGCTATAGCGATGATTTTGTAGATTCCTAGTCGTCGTATTTATTAGTATGCTTACAAATAATTTGTGCTGAGAATATTTCAGACTAACCGAATAAAAATAAAAATATAAAATTTCAGTTCAAAATCAACAAGTAAAACCAACAAGTTAAAATGAGCTCAAAAGACTGACAGCTAATATTGCAAAGCAAACACAAGGTGAAAATATGAGTATTAGTGAGATTTCAATTTTAAAACTCACATGATTCAGGATATCTCTGGTGAAGTAAAATACAACAAACAATAAACCTCTTTTCTTTTTTATATACAGCTTTGGCATCAAAAGACACCAACATTGAGAAGAATTTTTCAAAATGAGGTACCATGTCAAGGCTGATAAATAATAATAACAATAACAACAATAATAACAATAATTATAATGATGATGATTAATATGATTATGATGCAATGTTTTGATGGCAATATTTTGCTTTTATAAATTATTTAACCTGCAATTCCTGGAAGCTGTTGTGGCCCCCAAACCTGGATTTTCTGTACAATGTTATTTATTTTAAAACCAAGTATCCAGGGGGTTCTCTGAGTGGTCTGCATGAGCAAAACTGTATTTTTACTTTTACCAAAGTGTCTCTCTTACAGACAATAAATATCTCTCTGTGTGCAGGAACTGTTGTCCCTTGAGTGATATTAATGATTAATAGCTCCTCTGGAGGTGATAAATACTCTGAATATCTGAAGGGGACTACTCAGTTTGAAGAGACAATGATCCAGCCAGCTTCTTTGGCTTCCACTCAAGATATCTCTGGTGATTTTCAAACACGTCTTTTCTCTCTGAAGAAAAGTGACAAAGATCACTTTTACATTTCACTGCCAGCCTGCAGCATGGCAGGGATTATATGGAGATGAGGAGGGGGGAAAGCATAACTAAAAGAGAAAGAATAGCTGGTTTCAATGACATACTCCTGCTCTGGCTCCATCTGGCTTGTAAACATGAGCAGAAGGATGTTGCTCACTCTTCATTTAAAGCATCCTAGTTCTCCAACTTGTCTCCCCAAGAGATTTTAGTTGGCAGAGTTTCAATTGGCAATTCAGATACCCTTTATATTGAATAGCTTTTTAATGGAGCCAATTTTATACTAGGAAGTCTGGTCATTTCATTGTCCCTTGATAATTCCAGTAAGATGTCTACTTTGTGATTCGTTTTTCAGATGTAGTGTTTGGGCTATCATGTCTTATATTTTACTGGATTTTATTGTATATTACCCATACGGTTTTGTCTTGGCGCCACGTAGACATTAACTATAGTAATAAAGTAGTCTTTTTTTTAGAAGCAAACTAACATAATCATTCAGCAACAAAAATACTATGTTGAATTATGATATTCTTGGGATATTACAGAGATTTTTCCTGTGACACGAGGTGACTGTTGATTTAACATTTTAATTGTTGAAGGGAAAAAAATCCTACTTCTTCTAAATGACTAAATATATTTCATTTTCTGAATGGGTAGAACTGTAGAAGTATAACCTTTTCTGAGAGTTTTGTATATAAGGGGAGAAAATAAATAAATACAAATGTAAAAATAATTTGAAAAAAACCCCATAAATTGCATCTTTTCTGGATGTTTATTTATTTATTTATTATTTAGATTTGTATGCCGCCCCTCTCCGCAGACTTGGGGTGGCTCACAACAAAATGAAACAATTCATAACAAATCTAAATTATAGTTTAAAATATTTAAGAACCCCATTTACTAAACAAACATACATACAAACATATCATTCATAAATTGTATATGCCCGGGGGAGATGTCTCAGTTCCCCCATGCCTGATGACAAAGGTGGGTTTTAAGGAGCTTACGAAAGGCAAGGAGAGTAGGGGCAGTTCTAATCTCTGGGGGGAGTTGGTTTGCATATGTGTAATCTACATAGAAATTAAAGTTAGTCTCTGTATTAGATATTAATGAAACTTTCATGGGTAGAATGCTCTATTAGGCTATGCATTCTGTTCCATCTGATTTTAAAATTTCCTTCTTTAGCAAAGATAGCAATTGTCTGTGTCTGTCTGTCTGTCTGTCTGTCTGTCTGTCTGTCTGTCTGTCTGTCTGTCTGTCTATCTATCTATCTATCTATCTATCTATCTATCTATCTATCTATCTATCTATCTATCTATCTATCTATCATTTATTTATATATCTATCCATCCATCCATCCATCAAATCCCAGTAAGGATGTGGCTAGCTGATGAGGCCAGAACAAGGCTGAAATGGTGGCATCCCTAGTCTCCCTTAATTTTAAAATTTCAGCAAAAAACATGTGATACATACTATCCCTGGTACATGTGATACATACACTCCCTGGTACAAAGCTGAAGGGATCAGATCTGGTTGCCTAGAGCAGTGATTTTCAACCTTTTTTGAGCCGCGGCACATTTTTTACATTTACGAAACCCTGGGGCACATTGAGCAGGGAGGGGGCGGCAGCTAAAAAAAGTTTGGACAAAAAATCCTCTCTCTCTCTCTTCCTCCCCTTCACTCTATTTCTTTCTCCCTCCCTCTTTCTCTCCCTTCCTTCCTCTTTCTTTCTCTCTCTCTCAATCCCTCTTTCTTTCTCTTCCTTCCTTCCTCTCTTTTTTGCTCTCTTTCTCCCTCCCTCCCTACCTCCCTCTATGTCTTTCTCTCTCTCTCCTTCCTTCCCTCCCTCTCTTTCTCTCTCTCTCTTTCTCTTGTTTTCTCTCTCTCTCTTGTTCTCTTTCTAGCTCTCTCCCGCTCTTTCTCTCTTGCTTTCTTTCTCTCTCTCTCTTGCTTTCTTTCTCTCTTGCTTTCTCTCTCTCTTGCTTTCTTTCTCTCTTTTTTTCTCTCTCTTGATTTTTTTCTCTCTGAGCATCGCAGCACACCTGACCATGTCTCGCGGCACACTAGTGTGCCCCGGCACACTGGTTGAAAAACACTGGCCTAGAGGTTAATTCTCTGCCTTACAAGGCAGAGGCCACAGGATCAAATATATATGTGTGTGTGTGTGTTTTGTCTTGTATATGCTTGCATTAGCAGCACAGTTGAGTTTTAATACAAGGAGGCTAAAGGTAAGGCCTGACTCTTTTTTTAAATTAATGTGAGGATTGTAATTGCCTGCAAAAAGAGACAAAATGTCAATAATAAATACCAGAGAATTTGCTGCTGTCTTGCTGAGTGTCCCTTCTCATAGTTCCTTGTTAACAATTCTTCCTTCTTTCCAAAATTATTTTTCCCTCACATAATCACCTTAGATTTTTGTCACAAATACCTCAATCAATCCTTCCTCTTCAGACACACAGAGAACTAGACTCAACAGAGTGACCGTGCTATTATTTCTGTGTGCGCCCAACAGATACTTGGAAGGATAAGAATAATCTTTTAATTCAAGGTTCTTGTTGCAAAAGAAAAACATCGTTTAAATTTTGAAAACTACCACAGTTTTTCCCTGAACATTGACTGAAGTTTCTCATCTGTTGCGATATTTATATTAATGTTCACATGAATAATGTGCTCTTACATTCTTTTTGAAAGTACCAGAACCAGACATATTCACTATCTTCAGAAAGGTATATTATCTGTGTTTCTCCTTTATTTAAAGCTGAAAATTTTATGCTTTATTTTGAATTTACTTCACACTGATGGCAAATATATCAGCTGTGATTCTGATAGAGAAGCAAAACTGGAATTCAGGCAATCTTCACTTTCATTGAATTCCATTTGTTGTTCTGCCGGCGTGTCTCAACCACCCATAATTACAGGGCAATTAGTCCAGGAAGAAACACACCACACGATAGAAGGAAAATCCAAAAGTTTTTATAAACAGAAAAACAGAAACAACTCCCTTTTTAAATGTCAAAGGGATTTTCTGGTACACACAAGGCACAGGTTAAATGCAGTCCAATTGCTCACCCAATAACTGGGAAATTGAGTCTAATTCTAAAGTCCAGAGAGTACACACACACAATCCTGAACAGTAAAAACCACGATCTTGACGAAACAATGAATCAGATAAACTGCCATGAGGCTAAAACACCAGGCTGCACTTTTATCTGTAGCACTAACTACAGCAGCCCCACCCAACCACAGGTGGCTTCATTTTCTCTTGTAATAATCCTTCAGTTGTTGTCTCCTATGCATCACTTTACGCATGCATGGATGTGTCATTAATTCTTGTTCAGAATTCAGGGATGATACAGATGACTGATCTCCTCCTGGGCTGTCTGCCAAACTCCCCTCTTCCCTGTCACTCATGCTTCCTTGGTCAGAGGAGACTTCGTCGGCAGACTCTACTGGGAACAAAACAGACCTGCGGCATGTGGATGTCTCCCCCACATCCACCTCCACATTCCTTGGGGCAGAAGCTGGGCCAGAGCTAACCACAACATGTGTAAATTAAAAATTGTACTGAAAGTTATTGTGTGGTATGATGGACACCCAATAATTTTGACAAATAAATAAATAATCCTAGTATAGTATTGTTTATATCTTTACAAATAATTTATATCTTTACAATACTCAAATTTTATTGGTCCTGTGCTTTCAAGTCCATAAGCATGGCAATTCTCTTTTAATGAAGGCATTGTGGCAATTTTGTAAGCTGACGTTTGTGATATAATTGAAAAATATTAGCCTATGCTCTATTGTAAGGAAGGATGTATGATATAGCCCAATGATTTTGTTATAGTTTTAAAGTCATCCCTCATATTTTTATCCATGTGCTTAAAAAGGGGTCATTCCGTATGAAGTGGACCAGTGGTCCCCACCTTACCATCTCAGATTTTGATTAAATTTGGCACATAGTTTCTTTATGATCTAAAAATATGCTGTCCCAAATTTTAGTTCAAAAGACTAAAAATTGGGAATTCTAGGAGACCTCAAATAAAGGGATGCAAAATGCTGAGTTGTCAAAAATGACATTTTGGACCAACTTCCAAAAACTGTAACCACGGCAGTTTCAGCAGTATGTTAGAGATATTTGGAGAACCTGCACACCTTGGAAGGCTTTATAAACTGGCAAAACCCCATGTACCTAGTCCTCTTACTTTTTACATAGTTCAGGCTCAAACATTGCAAAAAAAACCCCCTCAAAACTGAATGTACAGCAATCTTCAGGCTGCTGTAGTTTCAAAACTACTTAGGCTTTCGGGTTGATTTTTGGCAGGTGTACTAAGTACACAGCTGCAATGAGGACTTCCAATTTGCAGTACTTTCCTTCAAGTTGTTGAAAAAATATAAGAGTTCAAAGTTGGTAATTAATGGGGTTTTGCCAAATTTTGGCTATTTGTGATGCCCTGTTTGATCCTGTGGGACAGCTTCAATCCTCTTCAATTAAGCACCATTAGAAATAGCTGGTTCTCTTCTTTAAAAATATATTGTTTTAATTTTGGTGTCTCTTCATATATTGATTGAAAAATGTTCTCAATTGTTTGCGGGCGCGTGATTTCTCTGCTGTATCCTTGATACAGTATTTTAAAAAAAATAAAGAACACAAGATGTTATAAGACTGTGTTCAAAAATATTTTAAAAGGGAATGTTTGTTAGGAAATGGAAAGGTGAGGCCAGGTTTCAAACAAGGGTCCAAAAAAGTGGGGGTTTTGTCAGCATTGTTGCATGATAGAGGAAACAGGCCCATTGATGTTTCTAATGGCTGTACAAGTCAATTGGTGCTTTAAATAGGAGTTGGTCAGTGGTGGCTCATCACCAAGAGGTCACGCCCGATAGCCAGGCATGCCCAGCCATGGGTGGGGCAATTGGCACAGGTTCCCAAGCCTGAAGGTGAGCATCTTACACAAGGTTCCCAAGCCTCTTTTGGGTGTCTTTGCCTAGGTTCCCAGGCCTAAAGGAGGTGTCTTAATGGTTCCCAAGCTGTAGTAAAACATCAGTGCTGCAGAGACAATTTTTTACTGATAGATTTAGCTGGGTTTTTTTTGGTAATTTATACTGTTGTCCAAGTGCTGTAGTAGCTGCTGGTACTCAAAGAACTGCTAAAATATGCTGTTCATGAATCTAACAGGAATCTCTTTTGCCAAGCTGCTGAATTTTGATCATGTGACCATGGGAATGCTGTGATATTTATAAGTGTGAGGACTGGTCATAAGTCATTTGTTATGGTGCTGTAGTAACTTCAGATGGTTATTAAACGTATTTATTTGTTTATTTATTTATTTGTTTGTTTAATTTATAAGCCGCCCTTCTCCTCGCAGACTCAGGGTGGCTTACAACAATAAAACATAGTAAACAATTTTAAAAATATGTAATACATAAATAGTAGCAATAAAAATTAACCCAATAAAAGAACACACAATTATTACTCTTACATGCTAGTAGCTGGGACAGTGGACTATTGCTTAGCAGCCCCAGACCTGCCGACATTGGTGTGTTATAAGTGCTTTTCGGAAGGCAAAGAGAAGGGGGGCAGTATGAATCTCTGGGGGGAATTGGTTCCAGAGGATTGGGGCTGTGATAGAGAAGGCTCTCCCCCATGGTTCAGCCAGCCTGCATTGTTTGGCCAATGGGACCTGGAGTGCAACCTGTGGTGGTAAGCTGAGGACTACCTATACTATACATCAAGGTAGAATAATTTTGTAACACACTTTCCTGTCTTTGCCTGCAATTTACTCTAGTTTCAGTTTTCTGTACTAGACAGCTGGGCAGATGGCTTGTCTTTAATTTCATCATAGAGCAAGGGAAAAACAGCAACTTCATTTAATGAATAGGATTATAGCACACAGTGAAAATCAATAGCAATTCTTTCCTACAAAACAAGGATAAAGGAGGCGACATGGTTATTTAATAATTTTGAAAAAGCTTACGAAGGATATGATTACCTTATAAAATCACAACAATTGCAACTGAATCTCATATAGCTATGGTAGCTTTCATCTGAAAAACTCAGAATATATTCCAGAAATAGAGATACTATACTGATGAAAGGAAAAATTCAGAGGAAACTCAAGTTTTGCTTTCAAGTAGAGGAAGATCATCACAAATATTGCATGGCATTGAGGTTCAGCAGATAAGACTACTTTCAGAGCAGTTAAGCAGCTTTTAATTTCTGAGGCTGTCTTTGTTCAATACAGTGACAGTGTCTCCCTGCTGCTAGCCTGTGATGCCTCCCCATACAGGGTGGGAGCAGTACTGAGTCACATCCTTCCAAATGGCTCAGAGGCACCACTGGCATTTTACTCTTGTACACTGTCTCAGGAAGAAAGGAACTATAGCCAGCCTGACCGCGAGGCTCTCGCTTGTGTCGCTGGCATACAGAAGTTCCACAATTATCTCTATGGGTGGCACTTCCACCTGCTGACCAACGATAAGCCCCTCCCAGGCATCCTTGCTAACAATAGGCAGAGCCCTAACATTCTATCCCTTAGGATGTCCTGCTGGTTAGAGTTCATGGCTTCTTATTCTTACATCCTCCACCGCCACCCAGTCCAGCAAATGGGCCATGCAGATGCCTTAAGCAGATGCCCATTGCCAAGGCCCATTAAGGACCCAGTACTGGCTGTCTCCAGTTTGCTCGTAGATGAACTTCCCCTGTCCACCACTGCTTCTCATATTACTTCTAATTTTGCAAAGGAACTTGTCCTTCTGCGGGTTTTGGACTGGGTGCATAGGTGATGGCCATCAGTTTCCCCATCTCCCATGTTCCAGCCCTTCTTTACTAGAAGTCATGAACTAACTCCATAGAGTTCATCCAGGCATAGTGCAAATGAAAACACGTGCACACAGCTATGCCTGGTGGCCTAGGATGGATGAACAAATAGAAGAGTGGGTTAGTAAATGTAGGCCTTGTCATTTGTCTAGACCAAGCCCTCCTGCTGCCCCTGTCTTACAATGGAAATCTGATAAAGTCCCCTGGTTTCGCCTACCCATGGATTTGGCAGGCCCCTTCCATGGCCAAACCTTTCTAGTTTTGGTGGATTCCACCACTTCTGAGTCCATTACCCTAACCTTGGCCTTCCTGATGTATAGTCACAGACAATGGGCCTCAGTTCACTTCCTCTGGCTTCAAGGCCTACCCAGCCCAGATGGGGGTGCACCATGATAAAACTGCCCTCACTCACCCTGTTCCAATGGATTGGTAGAAAGGGCCATGAGGTCTGCCAAATGGGTCCTAACTTGTTTGGGCACCTCTAATTGGCAGTCTAGCCTAACTACCTATCTATTCGTCTAGCATATGTACCAGACTACAGGCCTAAGCCATGTTGAACTCCTAATGGGATGACGTTTAAGAACCATACTTGATCACCTCCATCCTAGGTATGTGGACCTACAACAAACCTGCAGGCAGACCACTCCTAGACTATTATAACCTGGGGACCCTGTTTTTGCACTAAACCTAGGGAGTGGGCCTAAGTGGGTCCTGGACATGAGGAAACTCGAACCTGGTGGCGACACATAAACCAGCCTCACCACCATGTGCCTGATACCCCCCAGCATCCTAGTTTACCACCTACACCTACTCCAGCCAGCTTCCAATAGCATCCCCACTCATTGTACCTTTACCACCACTCTTACCTTCTTGGATGCTGGTCTCCCCTCCAAAGATGGCCGTTCCCTTGCCCCAGCAGAATGTGAGAGCAGCATCCCTTGACTTCTTCCTCCTGCAGCTCCAGGAACAGTTCTGAGACGGTCTGGGTGGAGCTGGTGGCAGACTGGATCTATGAAGGACTATGTCTGCACAATCCAAGAGGGAAAGGGTGTAAAGTCTTCAACCTACACCCCTCCCATCTTTTTAATCCTCAACTCATGACCCCTTTTTCTCTCCTTGACTTCTGACCACACCAGCTGCTACTTCAACCTGATTGGTTGAAACTCAAACAGCTGGCACATGGGACAGCTCCCATTGGTTCCTCCCCTGACAGCTTCCCTTTAAATATGGCTGTCAATTGCATGTGTTGAGCTGGTTCAAAACTGCCTACTGCCTCTTTCTTCACTCCAGCCAACTCCTGGCTATTCAACAATTCTTGTTTCACCTCTGCTAGTAAAATTAACTGGCAGAACCATTGGATTCAGTTTGCAAAGGTTGTATTTGCCACCTGACAGAAGTGACACAATTTAAAAAGAAAGGTAGATTTTTCCTACTTTTCATTATGACAGCAAATAATATCTTAAGCTGACCGATGTTGACCTAATAAAGGTGTTATCTTAATAAGGATTTTGGCTGCTGTTTGCATCATGGTGTAACCAGGGGTGTGTTGCTCCCTGTTTGGACTGGTTCTTAGAACCACCAGCGCCAATGGCAGGAGGCTCCGCCCACCAACCCAGAACACTTCTGCATATGCACAGAAGCAAAATCATTTACAACTCACCACTGGGTTCCTTTTGTTGTTTTTCAAAGTATTATAAATTAAGACCAGTGAATATTATGTTTTAAAACATGTAAATGAAGTTGCTACTATTCTATGTGTATGTATCTTAAATTTGTAAAATAGAGAGATTCTCTTATTTTTCTAAAAAAAAGTGGCAGCCATTAGATGAAAAAATGACTTTTCAAGAGATAGCCTCATTGTGCAAAATCTGATTTTGAATGGCTTAAATAGTTTCAGACTTGGCTTTCTTGCCGCAGTGAGAAGTAAAAGCACAGAGTAGATTGGATGCAGAAACATAATTATTGAAATATTAAATAGTTAAATTTCTGGAGAACAGTACATAATTGAAAACTATAATGATTTAGAGCTTATTTTCTGCAATCTTTTAATGTATGCATTAGTGTAAGGTATATGCATAATATATACATTATAATTTGGTAGCAGTTTAGATTAAAAACCACTTTCAGCAATGTAGGATAGTAATTTTCCAATATTAGGTTGCAAGTTATGGCCCATGCCATGGAAAAAGAGACAGAGAGAGAATAGCAATTAAGATAAAACTTAATTCTGTTGCTAAATCCACAATTGTTATAGATTATTGGTTTATTTTTTTTTGCAAAATGGGATTTTAAAATGGTTTTGATGGAAATTGGGCTCTGGATTATTACTGGGTCTTGCTCATGAAGTCATTTTAGATTACTATGGAATTAAAAAAAATAAAATAAAAATTATGGCATCAGAGCTACAACTCTAATGCTTACGTGGAAAGAAAATTATTACAGTTCATTGAACTTGCTACCTGAATTAGTATATTATAAGATTTGGCTGGAAAAATCACCCAGGAAATTAGGTAGCATATAAAAAAATTTGGATGGGCAACCTGAAGAACCAATACACGGAGAAGGGCGGCATACAAATTTAATAAATAATAATAATAATAATAATAATAATAATACACGCATAATAGAATTTTATTTATATACAGTAAAATTAATGAATTTAGGATTATAATAAAGATCAGCAGTAGACTCATCAATAGCACTTTACCCTTAGATTATCTACGGTTGACCTATCCAGATTCCTAAGAGGTCAGTAAGGGGCGAGTACAAGTGCACTAGACTAACTTCCGTCCCCTGTCCTATGGCTTTCCTATATCTCCTATACCTTTCTTCTATTCCTATATCTCTTCTTCTTTTCTTTCATTGATATGTTCTATTACTTTATCTTCTTTTCTATTATTTCTTAGATATATTTTACTATGAGTAACTCCTCTATAACCTTCATAATGTATTTACTATGTGTATATAGATATATACCCACTAAAACCCTCATTGTGTATTGGACAAAATAAATAAATAAATAAATAAATAAATAAATAAATAAATAAATAAATAAATAAATAAATAAATAAATAAATAAATAAATAAATAAATAAATAAATAAATAAATAAATAAATAATCTTAATTTAAATATCAAGGAGAAAAACAAATTTATATGTGTGTATATATGGTAAAAAAGAAAAGAAAAGAAAAGATGCACAATTTAATGCCCTCCAATTAAAATAAACAAAGAAGTACCGTATTTTTCGCTCCATAAGACGCAGTTTTTTTCCTCCCAAACTGGGAAGAAAAATCAGCCCCGTCTTATGGAGCGAAGATGCAGGCAGGGGGGGGGGGGGAGGCTGCGAACTCGGAAGCGCCATCCCGCCGGCTGGCTGGCTAGCTGCTGCCTGGCCCCCTCCCTCCCGGAGGAGGGTCTCCCTCCGCACCACCAGCGGCGCTCACCCCACCAGCCAGCCAGCCAAGCCCCGCGCCCGCTGGAACCGGCTCCTCGCTCTCCCTTCGCCGCCCACCACGTTTGCAGGAGGTGGGGAGGGTCGGGCGGCCCGCCAAGGCCAGGAGGGACGCCGCTGCCCCCCTTCCCTCTCTCCGCCCGCCGCTCCTTGATGCCGAGAGGAAATGCCGGCAAAGGCTTTTCTCAGCGGAGGCCGGCGAAGGCGATATTCAATGTCGGGGGCGCACGGGCGGTTGCACGCGCTCCCTATCTCCCTGCTAGCCCACTCGGAATATTCAAAATAAGAAAAGCCTTTGCCGGTGAAGGTTTTTCTTATTTTGAATATTCCGAGTGGGCTAGCAGGAAGATAGGGAGTGCGTGCAACCGCCCGTGCGCCCCCAACATTGAATATCGCCTTTGCCGCCGGCCCCGCCTCTCCTACAACCCCCTTGCTGAGAGCTCTCGGCAAAGGTGAGGCGGGCAGGGCGTGCGCGCGTCACCGCTGAGAAGAACGAGAGTGAGTGAGAGAAACAGACAGCAAGATAGTGAGAAAGAGAGAGTGAGAGAAAGGGGGGGAGAGAGAAAGAGAGAGGGAGAGAGATAGCAAGAGAGGGAGAGGGAGAAAGAGAGAGGGAAAGGGGGGAGAGAAAGAGAGAGGGAGAGGGGGGACAGATAGCAAGAGAGGGAGAGAGAGAAAGAGAGAGGGAAAGGGGGAGAGGGGGGAGAGAAAGAGAGAGGGAGGGAGAGAGATGAGATAAAGGAAGAGGAGAGAGAGAAAGGAAGAGAAAGAAAGAAAGAGGGATAGAAAGAGAGAGAGAGAGAGATGCTCAGTGAGCCTTTCTTTGAAGTTGCCTTTCTTTCTTTCTTTCTTTCTTTCTTTCTTTTTCTCTCTTGCTCTCTTGCTCTTTCATTCTTTTTTCTTTCTCTTGCTTTCTTTCTTTCTCTTGCTTTCTCTCCTTCCTTCCCTCCTTCCATTTCTTTCATTCCCCCTCTCTATTTTTATTTCTTTCATTTTCTTTCTTTCTCTCTTTCTTGCTTTCTTTCTTGCTCTTTTTCTTTCTCTCTTTTACCTTCCCTTCCTCTATTTCTTCTTTTCTTTCTCCTTCCTACCTTCTTCCCTCCCTCCCTCCCTTCAGTCCTTCCTCTCTTACTCTCCCCTTTCATAAGTTTCCTTGCTTCCTTCCTCTGTTCCTGTTCCTTCCCCCTTTCTTTCTTTCTTTCTTTCTTTCCTTCCTTCCTTTCCTCCCTCCATTTCTTGCTTTCCTTTTCCTTCCTCCCTTCTTTCCTCCCTCACTCCCTTCTTTCACTCCTTCCTCTCTTCCTCTCCCCTTTTTGGCTCAAAATATTTTTTTTCTATTTTCCTCCTCTAAAATCTAGGTGCGTCTTATCAGCAGGTGCGTCTTATAGAGCGAAAAATACGGTAAGTATTTTATTTATTTATCAAATTTTTATACCACCCATCTCTCCTGCATGACAAATAAACATGACAGTTTTGTTTATAGGGATTTATTTTTTACATGCTAAATATCTTTTGTTTAATAATTTTGAAGTTCAATAAACCATGTTTAAGGAATCTACCTTTCTTTAGTTTGATAGTTAAATACCAGCCTTCTCTCCTGGGCTAATGTCTAGATATATTGAAATGTATGTGCCATTACTCTTAGGCATAAGATTCTGGGTATTGGTATTTAGTTAGATTGGCAATAGGCACTGCTGGAAGACCTGAAGAACCACACTACAAACAGGTAGTTATGGAGACAATTTCCATGCAGTCACTAAAGTTTGACAATGACCCAATGGTACATAATCAATCAAAAGCAACAGATACAAGTTGGGTTTTTAGCTCTACGCATATACCAGCACAGCACACCTGTGCGGCGCATGAGGAAGCAAACTGGCAGCAAGGTAAGTCAGAACCCACCCCTGGCATCAACTATTCAAATTACTAATTGTATGAATCTTGGTTTTAAGGAGAAGTGTGACCTGCCTTGAAAAGGATTGCTGTGGGGATAATTGCCTTAGGAAGCCCCTTTTCTTTGAGGTCAAATGACCAGTTTATGCCCCAAAGCCTCCATTAAGTGATGCTATATCTCAAATGGCATGATCACTTTGCAGTTTTACTTTGAAAAGATGCTTTGCTTGAGACGTCATCAAATTACTTCCCTCCAGTATTATCACCTCAATCCAACTGCCTACCATTTTTCCCCACCAGCATAGTATCTTTCTTATTAAGTTTAATGCATCCCTAGGGTAGAAAAAATGTATAGTATTTTTAATCTGAAGTTTGTAAAATAGCATAAATGATACCAATCATTTTCATTAGAATCATTGATTATATCACTTGGCCAATTTGATATCCTAGTTCTTTAAAAATAAACATTTCATTTCATCACACAGACATTCAAATGACATCAATCCCAATTAAAATAAAAATAAAAACTCAAGAACTCACAATATCAGAATCCATACTCTAATGTCATCTAGATTCAATATTCTTTTCACTGTACTACTATTCAAGGTAGGTAAATAAATAGAGTGTATCAAAGAACGCCAATATAATTTCCATAATATTAATATTTTAGGATGCAGTACAATAAATCATTTAATGAAATCTTGGTCATCACTTCTTACTGCATCTTAAAAGGTAATGGGATTCTTACTATTTGGCATTATTGTTTGGCCTTCTTAGACCAAATATGTCCCTTTCCTCTTGTTTAATATTGCAGGCATATTGTAGGATGGAGACGTTTGACAGCTTTTCAGTAACATGTAAAAATTCCTTATCTTTCTGGGTTTTTTTCCCCTTTCACTTCCTGCATGATCTTTTCCCAACACCAAACAAAGACAGAGACTCTGTTTATTATCTGTTAACTATTATTCACCAGTCTTATTTTTGCTTCAGAGCGAAATATGGTATTTTTTCAACAAAGTTTTCATGAAAGGTAATATTCAGATGGCTTTGAAAGAAACAATGGCAACTTTCCTGAACATCCGTTCCTTCCATTTCAGATTTTTATTTTGAAATCTTTTAATTTGTAGTTATTTGCATAAATGTATGTGTATGTTTTCAAAAAAATAACCCATGGAGAAGCTTTTTAAATTTTTTTTTAATAAGGTGTCAGTTTTAGATATTTGCTTTGTTAAATGTGAAATGAGCTCCAATTCTTTTGTCATGATTGGGGCAAAAAAAAGGGAGAATTGTAATGATCTTAATAGCTTTGGAGCCTCAAATGTCATACATTTTCCTCATAAATGAAAACCTCCCTTTTTCAGGAGGGAAAGCAGATTTGTGTTTAACATGTCCAAGGGACTTTAAATCATTCTGTGCTAAAGGAGAGATAAATAAAGACGTTATCACCTCATCACATGAAAATATAATTTTTCTATTATCTTGGATCTATTAAAAGCCTTTCCCTCCAGTTGTTTCCATAGATAGCACCCTAAGAGATGTAATAGCCCACAGAGTGGTTGTTTAAAAATAGCTTTGTCTGAAATGGCTTGAGAGTCTCCATATCATGAATAATGTAGGTTCTGCTACAAGAGTCACGCTTTTGTGACTGCTAATGCTGTGCTTTCAATTTTGCTTGCTAGGACTTACAGAAAATCAAGAGGCCCCTTCCTCAAGGGAGCACCAAGGAAATTGAAATTAATTAGGAATCACCCCATCAGGAATAATTATCTCAGCCCCATGGAACTGAATATGATGGTAGCGCTGTTTGGTTGGACAGGATTTCTTGTGTTGGCAATATTGAAGTAGCAACCAACACCAGTAGCTGTAATCATAACAACAATTTATTTTTATTTATTTTATTTATTTATTTTGTCCAATACACAATGAGGGTTTTAGTGGGTATATATCTATATACACATAGTAAAATACATGATGAAGGTTATAGAGGAGATACTCATAATAAAATATATCTAAGAAATAATAGAAAAGAAGATATAGTAATATAACATATCAATGAAAGAATAGAAGAAGAGATATAGGAATAGAAGAAAGGTATAGGACAGTGATGGCGAACCTATGACACGCGTGTCAGCACTGACACGCGTAGCCATTTTCGGTGACACGCAGCCGCCGGAGAAACAGGGAGCTTTAGGGAGTGCAATTGCAACTGCAATTATTATTATTATGTTTCCTCTCCCCTTAATTAAGAGGCCGGGCGATTTTCGCCCGGCCAATATTTGCTATGGTTGGGAGGGGCGAGAACACCGCGTCCCAGCTGGGCGTGCCTGCGCAGAGCGCAGGCTCGCCCACACGCTGCCTTTGGCAGCACAAGCATGCCTGTCCGGCCGGGGGAAGAATCACCCCGGCTGGACATCAGTTTCAGCTGGGGGGGGGGGCGCCACCTCCCAGCTGATTGGCGCGGCGCCAAGCGTCCGAGCCCACCACAAAAGGTGGTTGGCTCGCAGGGGCCGCTGGGAGTGAGGGGAGGGGTTGCAGGCCTATTTCAGGCCTTCTCCCTCCCCCCTGCCCAGGAAAGAGTTGTAAGAAAGCAGTGCATTTGAAAAGCGCGCTGCTTTCTCGGAAAGCCAGCTTTCCTGGCCGGCACAGGGCTTTCCCGCCGCTCCCTCCCCCCGAAAACACAACGGAGGTCCACAGTGAAGCCGAGTGGAGCAACGGGAGGCTCAGGCTGGTGGCGGCAGACCTCTGGGTTTTTTTGCGGGGGGGCAGAAGGACCTTCCTGGCTTTCCGGGGCAGCTGGCTTGAGACTTGTGCCAGTCAGCAAAGCCAGCTGCACGCCGGAGATGTGGAGAGAAAGAAGGGAAAGAGAGGGAGGGAAAGAGGAGAGGACAGAAGGAGGGAGGGAAGGAAGGGAGAGAAAAGTGAATGAGAGGGAGAGAGAAAGGGAGGAAGAGAGGAAGGAAGGTAGAGATAAATATAAAGAGGGAGAGGGAGGGGAATAGGGGAAGGAAGGAAAAGAGAAAAAAGTGGAAGGAAGAGAGAAGGAAAGGAAGGGAGAGAGAGAGAGAAAGAAAGAGAGAGAGAGAATATAGGAAGGAAGAGAGAGTGAGAGAGAGCAAGAAAGAAAGAGGGAAAGAGTGAGAAAGGCAGGGAGAAACGCAGCGTGTGTGGGGGGAGGTGCGCGTGTGTGTGTGCCGCTCATGGTCCGGGAGCTGCAGCGTGTGCGTGGAGAGATGAAGGGAAAGAGGGAGAAACGCAGGGAGAAACGCAGCATGTGTGGAGTGTGTGCGCGTGTGTGTGTGCTGCCAGCGTGTGCGTGGAGAGATTAAGGAAAAGAGGGAGAAACGCAGCATGTGTGGGGTGTGTGTGTGCCGCTGATGGTCCGGCAGCTGCAGTGTGTGTGTGGGGGGCGCCGATGCTAAGGCAGTCCATCCGTGGTAGGGCGGCAGGGCAGGCACAGCAGCCCAGGGAGAAAGGGAATTGAGATAAAGAGAGAGGGAGAGATGAAGGGAAAGAGGGAGAAAGGCAGGGACAGAAAGATAGAAAGGAAAGAGGGAGAGAAAGATAGAAAGGAAGAGGGAGAGAATGGGAGAAAGGGAAGAGGGAGGATGAGATAGACTGGAGGGAGAGGGGGAAGTAGGATAGAGAGAGGGAAAAGGAAGGGCTTGGAGAAAGGCAGGGGGAGAGAAAGATAGAAAGGAAAGAGGGAGGGAGAGATAGAAAGGAAAGAGGGAGGGAGGAAAGGGAGGGAGAGATAGAAAAAAAGAGGGAGGGAGAGATAGAAAGGAGGGTGAGGGGTAGTAGGATAGGGAGAGGGAAAAGGAAGGGCTTGGGGAAAGGCAGGGGGAGAGAAAGATAGAAAAGAAAGAGGGAGGAAAGGGAGGGAGAGATAGAAAGGAAAGAGGGAGGGAGACATAGAAAGGATAGAATTATGGATGCAAGAACTCGCTCATGTGTGATAGCGCACGCCCACACTTACTTTATTTATTTATTTATTTATTTATTTATTTATTTATTTATACTTATATGCCGCCCAGTCCCAAAGGGACTGTCGCTCAGACACTGTACTTTTCCGCCCACCCCGAAAAAAAATTAGAGGGAACACTGCCCTCGCCTCTCTGCTCCCTGCTCGCCTTCCAGAACGGTGTTACAAGAGACGGTGCTAAGGTAAACCCTTTCCGGGTTATTAATTTGTAATTTTAAAAAATCATGCCGGGCTCGCAAAAAAGAGAGTCTGAAAAAAAACCTGCGTGGACGTCGCGCCATTTGCTTCCTCCTTTGGCAGCTCATAACTAGATTTTTACAACCCCCCACCCCCCTTGATAAGCATTTTCTTGAATCTGAACAGTTTGGGGGTTCGCCAAAGAGAGAAAAGTGAACGAGAGGGAGAGAGGAAGGAAGGAAGAGATAAATATAAAGGGAGAGAGGGAGAAAGAGAGGGAGGGGAAGAGGGGAAGGAAGGAAGGAAGAGAAAGAAAGGAAGGGAGAGAGAGAGAGAGAAAGAGAAAAAAGTGGAAGGAAGAGAGAAGGAAAGAAAGGAAGGAAGAGAGAGAGAGAGAGAGAAAGAGAGAGAGAGAGAAGATAGGAAGAGAGAGGGAGAGAAATGATAGAATAAAGGGGAGAAAAAAAAGAGAAATGAGAAAATTATTGAGGCAGAGAATGACAGGAAAGAGAGAGAAAGATAATTATGCATATTTGTTATTTAAACTATAAATATCACAAAATTATGTTTTTTTCTCAAGGTGACACACCACCCGAGTTATGCTCAGTTTTTTGGCGAATTTTGACACACCAAGCTCAAAAGGTTGCCCATCACTGGTATAGGAGATATAGGAGAGCAATAGAACAGGGGACGGAAGGCACTCTAGTGCACTTGTACTCGCCCCTTACTGACCTCTTAGGAATCTGGATAGGTCAACCGTAGATAATCTAAGGGTAAATTGTTGAGGGTTTGGGGATGGAACTATGGAGTCCGGTAATGAGTTCCACACTTCGACAACTTGGTTACTGAAGTCATATTTTTTACAGTCAAGTTTGGAGTGGTTAATATTAAGTTTAAATCTGTTGTGTGCTCTTGTGTTGTTGTGGTTTTAAACAATAGTTTAAAAAAATGAGTGAGAAGTTTATAAGAGCCAAGAAAACAATCTTACTATCCTATCTGAGCATCACCACGATCAATGGATGGGAAAGAAAATGGCACTAATCCAATACAAAAGCATTTAGCAGAATTTTTTTAAAAAAAATCTTTTATAGAGAAAGAAAGAGAGAGAAACATCAAGATTGGGTGAATGCCAAAAAGGAAACTGTTTATAAAGGAGAGTTGCTTCATTTCTGATATAGTAATGGTATAAAAGAGATGGCTCACACTCATTCTTTTGTTAAAATGCCATTATCAAAGAAATACCATTGTAATTCAAACAGTTCCTTGTATTAACAGAAAGATATCATTTACTGCACTGACCTTTCTAGTGTTGAATGCAATGCGGTATTTATTTCATTTCATAGTGTAGAAGATACTAAGACCATCAAAATACTTACCTAGGTTACTTTGCTAAAATTATAAAGCACCAGCAATTCTCTCTTCTAAGGGTGTGTGTGTGTGTGTGTACCCACCCACACCTTAGAAGAGAGAATTACTGGTTCTTTATAATCTTAGCAAAGTTAAAGCCAGGTTCATCATATTAGTGCACAGCTACTGTGGCCTAGAGGTGGAGCTCTTGCCTCACGAACAGGAGGTTGTGAGTTTGATCCTAAGTAGAGGCAGATGTAGGATCTTCCTGCTTGGCCAAAGGGTGTGCTGGACTAGATGACCTACAAGGTCCCTTCCAACTATGTCAATCTGTTTGCAAAGTTAAAAAGAACAACCATACAAAAATGGGAGAAGCAATTGGTTCTTCAACCTGAATATTTATGATAATATAAAATAAAGTGTTTATTTTTAAAGAATGAGGTAGGATATCAAATTGACCAGGTGATATAATCAATGATTCTAATTAACATAATTGGTATTGTTTATGCTATTTTATAAATTTCAGATTTAAAAATATTATACATTTTTCCTAACCCAGGAATATGAAAAATTGGCATAGCCAATGACAAAGATTTCTGGGAACTGTAGTTCAGCAATATTTGAATAGAATTATAGACCTTTACCAGCAGAACATATACCTGGATGTGGAAGAATTTAGGGATCAACCACCAATATGTCATAACCAGAGTGAGTAATATGATACAATTTTCTGGGGAAATGACTACCCAGTGAACATGTAACTCAACAAATCTTATCTACAGAAATTGTATAAAAGATTGAAGACAGAGGACAAGATTCTTCCCTAATCCATTTTACAAAGCTGGCTTTCCTTAACATAACTACTTGCCTATCCTGCAGTATTTGTACATTTTTTCAGTGCATTGCTTTTATTCTTTTTAATTCAGTTTTTATTTTGTTCTGTCCCCACGATGAGCTCTTCAAAAAATAAATTCACACACCCGAATTTATACATTTTTTCAGTGCATTGCTTTTATTCTTTTTAATTCAGTTTTTATTTTGTTCTGTCCCCACGATGAGCTCTTCAAAAAATAAATTCACACACCCGAAGTTTACAAGTTTTAAACATATAATTCTAATATTTTATAAAGCAGAAATGTTTTCAAAATGCAGCGACAAGCAAGGAATGCCTTTTCTCTGCCAGCTAATTATCGTCCAAGAACAGATATTAAGTTTATGGTTATTTCTTCTTTGATCACACAGCTAGCATTTTCACTGACTCACTTGAATTGGCAGGCAGGCATCCTTCTAATAAACTCATTAGTTCCACATCCAATTCTGATCACCCATCACTCAGATTACAGTTGGCTTTCACATTCACTCATCACAAGACTAACCCTTATATAGCCAGAAGGCTTGGCTAATTGTTCTAGAGAGCTACTCATGCATAGATCTCTTCCTGTTCAACCATTCCTGTCTGCTAATGCTTCTGCGCACTCTTCATCGAGAAGAAGCTCTTCTTTCCTCTTCTCATGAGTCATTCATGGGCTCCTCTAGAGGGGCCACAGGCCCTGGTTGTCTTTCATCCTCTGACTCCACATCTCTCTGACCTCGCTATCAGACTCGGGTGCCAAGTACACTGGCCTAGGATACCAAAGCACCACCGTCTTTCGATCCTCAGAATCCATGATCAACTGAGCGGGATGTAGATGGGCCAAAACATATTTTGCCCTCATTCACTTTTTCTCCTTCATTTTTATAACCATGAGAAATGACTGTGATTTTTTAAAGTCACATACTGTATATTACTTTAAGTAAATGCATCTGTTAATAACACATCTGTAATCTGGAAGTCCCATGCATTATGAAGACATTAAACTAGGAACTTTTAATTATTTTACTAAAGACTCTTCTTGCTTTGAATAACCTCTTCAATAAGGTAGTTCAAAATACTGCTAACTTGTCAAATGCTTCAGTGAGTTAAGATATTCTCTTGAAAGTTAATTTTTACTTTCTTCTCCCCTCCTGCTTTTTCACCTTTTTCAATAGTTTGTAGACTTACAAATATAGTACAGAATCATTCAGTCTTGCTAGTCTCCTCTAATTTCTCAAAGCTTCCAGATTCCTAGATATCTTCATTGCATCACATTGTTGGCTAAGACTAGAAAGTTAAATATTGATATCTTCACCATTCTGATGATACTTCATACTGTGCTGGTGGATGATCTCATCCAGCAGCTTCCTATAGATGTTAAATGGGAATGGGTTGAGCATTGAAGCATCCCACAAAGCAATAGCCATGGGTTCGACCTCTCTACGCTACCAATATCAACTATTGGAAAGAAGAGAGCCAATAAATCCAGCGTTGCCAATTCCTAGCACCTGAAGCTGGTTATGGAGGGTTAACATGATCAGCGGTATTGGAAATCACTGAAAGATCAAAAAACCCAAGCATGCCTACATTATCTCCATTCCATTCCTGTCAGAGATCATTTATAAATGTAATTAATGCTATTTCAATCCAATGCCTACAGTAGATCCGACAACTGTCTGAAGAAATAATCTACTTCTTTCATAGTTCTCTGGAGCTGCTGAAAGACCATGTTCTCAATGACCTCAATGACTAGACTAGTCTAATCTAGTGAAGAGAAGGACCAGGAGAGACGTGATAGCAGTGTTCCAATATTTGAGGGCCACCACAGAGTGGAGGAAGTCAAGCTATTTTCTAAAGCATCTGAAGGCCAGATAAGGAATGATGGATGGAAACTGAACAAAGAGAGGTTTAACCTAGAAATAAGGATATTTTTTCTGACAGTGAGAACACTCAACCAATGGAACAGCTTGCCTTCAGAAGTTGTGGGAGCTTCATCACTGCATGCTTTCAAGAAGAGGCTGGGCTGCCATTTATCAGTGTAGGGTCTTCTGTTTGGGCAGCGGGGGACTAGAGGACCTACAAGGTTCCGTTCAACTCTGCTAACCTGTTAAACCTGTTAAACCTTATCTAAATACATGAAGACTCAATGAAAATTATCAAGCCTATTTGAATCTAGGTATGGCTTCTTGAGAGTGGATATACTATCCCTCTTTTAAAGAATGATGAACTTATTCCCTTTATCACTATCACTGGGTTCCAGCTACACATAACTTGCAGGTCAATCATAGACAACTAGGTGGGATATAAATCCAATATAAAGGTGATTGAACTAATAGTCCCAAAACTCCTATCCACTTGAATTTGAATTTACCAGGATTAACAGGTTCAATATTTCCTCAGACAATGAAGCTGGACTCAGTCTTAGTCACTTTAAATGGATCTACTTCAAGCTAGCAGCAAATCTGCATGATTTAACTCTGTTAAGAGTGAGACTTCGTTATTTTGACAGTCTTGGGTGAAAAGAAAGACTTTTTCAATCAGAAGAGCTTTCCTATGAGTCTGAATTGTGTAAAAGTGCCATTTTTCTCCTGAATCAAAAGTATTCATAATTGACTGGCAAATAAGCAGGTGTAATCCTCTCAAATTGGAAATAAATGGAACAAATCAATCTTCCTGATAATGTTTAAATAGAAGTTAGGTGACTTCTAAGTAATTGATCATGATTAGGAAAGCAATAATTGAAAAAAAAATTAAAAAGTAGTAAAGAATGCTTTCTTGGATAAAAGCACTGAATTTTCACTAAATATTTCTAAATAGATGGAAGAATCAGTAGTGAAATTGTCTTGGTTATGGGCTGGTTATATATAGTTAATTCCTGGTTAAGAACTTCCAAAGTGAATACTAACATTAAGCTGTTGCAGCCAAAGATACAGTTCTATGTTACTTGAGAAGATTGATGAAATGGAACAGGCCATTTAGATGACCAAGTTAAACCCTATTGCCGAAGAGACGGAGCAACGACATGGACACAAGAGCTGGATTTAAACTTGGGTCATTTTTATTAGAATAATTTAGTTAATTAAATTAGCATAAATTAGCATAAATTAGCATAAAATCAACATGCTTAACTTTGACCCAAACAGTGGACCTGCAGGGTCAAACAAATACTTCCGGGGCGGAAATGACGTAGCAATCAACATTCCTGGGCAACTATGGGCGTAGCTCGATGCTAGTCCAGGTGAGGGAACTCTCCCTCACCTGAGACCCTGCCATGCACTCGCATGAGGGGGGTCCCGCCGGCGCACCCCTACCCGGGGACTTCAATGTGCGGGACCCAAAGACAGGTTCCCCCCAACTGCTCAGGTAGCACCCCACCATGAGCTTGGAGAGAACCTGTCAATCATCCCCAAAGATGCCCAAGGGAGAACGCGCAGTTGCTAACCACCACCCAGATTTCCACCCCTAACCTGCCACGGAGCAGGGGTCAGATCTCTATCTTGGCCCCCCGACTCCCCCCTCTAGCTGCGCCAGCTCACGCAGAGACCGCTGCAGGTCCTGTAAGAAAATGGCGTTCCGCTGTTCTGACAGGTGAACGCCGTCGGCCCGGTAAAGCCACGGCCGATCTACAGTGATGAGGGGATGGGCCACTACAACCCCACCTAATTCCCTAACTGTTTTGCCCAGGGCCTTATTCACTCTACGCCTGACCCGGTGAATGGCCCTAAGGGAAATGGCCACCGCAGGTCTTCGCGCGCCTGGATGATCAACGGTAGACCACCAAGCAGGCATAGGTCATTGCCACCGAGGTGCAAGACCAGCCATCTGGGTGCAGCTATGGGCTGCCGACCACCCAGTCCCATCTGAGCGCGACCCTGGGTAGCCGCCCGCTCAGCAATGCCGGGTACAGCCCTGAGATGCTGCCCTCCCAGCAACGTCGGTAGGAGCCCCTCCCACCGCATACCTCTTCGGCCCATCCAAACAACATTGACCCACTGTCCCAATGACAACTGGGTCCCGATGGCACTTCTGGCTGCTGAGCGGCCGGCCCAAAATACCATGCTGTGGCCACACAGCAGTGCCGTCGGTTTCTGATTGGCATGGGGACCTGGAAGAGGACACACACAGAGAGGTTACCTAGCCTAAGCCCTGCCTAGGATCCTCGGCGGGCCTAACATAACCCAAATATGCCGCCGACCACCAGCGGCCGATCTCCCGAATCCGATGGGCCGGGAAACCAGAAAGCGCCGCGCTAGTGGCGGCGCCAATACGGAACGAATGCGTTCCATATCTGACGGGATCCATGCCCACCTGAGCCATTGCTTTAGACACTAAAGCCCAGAATTGATAACGGGTCAGGGGGGGTACCGTCCTGATGCTTAAAAAGGTACCCTTGCCCTGACCCCCTTAAGCCACAAAATTGCTGTAAAGCAGCCACCGGGCATACAGACTGGTCGGTGGCTGCACTAAGCTCAATCTTAACCCCTCTGTGCAACTGATCTGTCTTGGAATGTCTCACCAAAAGTGAGACACCCCCCTGTCTAAAGGCCAGATCAGTGAACTGGAAGGCACGGAGCGACAAGTCAGCCTGTGAGGAGGCCATTGCCTCGCTGACCCTAAGGGCCCCAAAAAACATGACACAAGTGGCTGCCCTAAAAAGACGGGCCTCGTACAGAGAGGCACACAGACTGTCCAAGGCCTGATTAATCAAGGCCTGATGAGTGTCAGAAGGGACCCCCTGTCACTCCCTCACCCAGCCTTCCATCATCTTCCGAATGCGGAAGTCACCAGAAAAATCACTAAACCCCCCCCCCCTTGGACAGAAAGGCGAGGCCGGCTAACCTGGACCTAATAGTCCTAACTGAAAGGCCACGCTGCCTCAGCAGGACACAAAATTCCGCCAAGTGTTCAACTGGGGCAGGCCAACTATGGGGGTAACCCTTACCCTGCCTGAAATCCCCAAACTCCTTACCTGCACGCTGGTAGGCCTGCAGGGTGCCCGGCGCTACCGAAAGGGCGATCGCCCTGGAGGCCTCGTCTCTCCAGCGCTCGGGAGCCCGCCCAGGCTCCAAAGGTGGACTGGGAATACCTCTGGCGACACCCGTGCCCATGGGGCCAGGGTCCGAAACCTGGACAACTGACCACAGGACAAGGCGTCAGCCACCCCGTTATCCAGCCCGGGGACATGTCTAGCCAGAAACAAGGCGTTTAGGGACAAGGACTTGTGCACAAAATGGCGGACAAGCCGCATGACCCTGTCACTCTTAGAGGACAGGGCATTAACAACATGGACAACCGCTAGGTTGTCGCACCAAAAGTGCACAGTCTTGTTCCTAAACTGCTCCCCCCAAAGCTCTAAGGCCACTATCAAGGGGAAGAGCTCCAAGAACGTCAGGTCCTTAACCAGAGAAGAGGCACTCCATTCCGGAGGCCACACCGACCAGCACCACTGGTCACCTAGCACTACCCCAAAACCACAAGTCCCCGCAGCATCAGAGCAAAGCTGCAACTCAGCTTCCAAAAGAAGCTCATGCCTCCAAAAAGACAACCCATTAAAGTGTTCCAAAAACTCCCGCCACACGCAGAAGTCAGCCCTGACTCCTGCGCATAAGCGGGTACGATGATGGGGCAAACGCAGCCCCTTCATCGCATCATACAACCGTCTAGAAAAAGCCCTGCCCGGCACCACTATCCGACAGGCAAAATTAAGGATCCCGGCCAGTTCCTGGAGCTGCCGAAGAGTCACCTTCCTGCAGCCCAAGACCGCCTCCAGCTTGCACCTGATTTTAACCAACTTGTCCAGGGGCAATCTAGAAGATTGCTCCTCTGAGTCCAATTCAATACCGAGGAAGGTAATCCTGGTGGCAGGGCCTTCGGTCTTCTCAGAGGCTAAAGGCACCCCTAGCTGAGCACAAAGGGCTTCGAAGTCCCGCATCAGCGCAAAACATTGCTCCGAGTGCGCAGGCCCTGCCATCAGGAAATCATCAAGATAGTGAACGACCGAGCCCAGGCCACTATGCCTCCTGAGCACCCACTCCAAGAAGGTGCTAAAACTCTCAAAAAGAGAGCATGAGACAGAGCAACCCATTGGCAATGCCCTGTCCACATAAAAACCACCTTCGAAATGGAATCCCAGGAGCTCAAAGTCGTCCGGGTGTATGGGGAGGAGCCGGAATGCCGACTTAATGTCACACTTGCCCATAAGGGCTCCAACCCCACACTTCCTAACCATGGTCACGGCCGCATCAAAGGATGCGTACCGCACCGAACACAGTTCGTCAGGAATGCAATCATTCACTGACTCCCCCTTAGGAAAAGACAAGTGGTGAATCAACCTAAATTCACCACTCACCTTTTTGGGGACCACCCCCAAAGGGGACACCCTAAGATTCGGAAAAGGCGGCTCCGGGAAAGGCCCTAGGACCCTGCCTTCGGCCACCTCCTTCCCAATCTTGGCCCTAACAATGTCCTCATGTCCGACAACCGATCTAAGGTTATCGGACATGAAAGCCTTCCTGACCCCCACATAAGGGATCCTAAACCCCTTGGAAAAACCTAGCAAGAGAGCAGCCGCTCTCGAGCGAGGGTGGTAGTCAACCAACCAACCCTCAAGCACAGTGACATTAATTGGGCTGGGCCCCTTTTCCCCCAGCTGATGCGGGAGGCTTTCCTGGACCCCCACCCTTCTTTTCCGCCCCCTTCTTGGGGCGGGGGCAGACAGAAGATGCATGGGGCCCCCCACAATTCCCGCAGGCATGCTTATATTTGCAAAAGGGACGAAAACACGCCCCTTTCGCAGCAAATTCATGACAGGCGGGTGAGGCCCCCTTACCAGCTACCCCAGGAGTCACCTTGGCCGGCGTGGCCACCGCAGGCTCCTCTTCCATGAAATGACCGCTGTCGGTCCGCTCACACCCCTCCTTGCCAGACATATGCGTGGCCCTGAACCACAGGTCCGGCACCACCATATCCCATGGCAGGTTGGGCTCCACAGCCATCCTCATCCTAAACCCTTTATCATAATGGCGCCATATGGTGCCTTTGTATTCAAAATTAGCCCTGGCGATCAAATCAATATACTTAAGCATCACCGAGGCCATGGCTGGCTGCCTCTGAATCACCACTGACGCATATGTCAGAAAAGCGTACAACCAGGAGCTGAAACACTTGGTGACTTTTGTTTTCTTGGGCTTTTCCCCAGGAACCACGTCTTTCTCTTGTTTAGGGACCTCCCGATTGAGCAATGAAAAAAGGTCCACGTACTCCCCCCTCCAAATGGCTTCCTTCACGGACGGGTGGAGGTGGTACCCTAACGGGGTGGCCGGCAGACCACATGGAATGGCCCCCGCCTTAATACTGGTGAACAGGTCCCACACCATGGTGGCCCCCAGCCCTAGCACCCCCAACCCCTGGGGATAGGCCATCAATGGAAGCGGGGGCAACAGCAGGAGCTGTAGGGGTCCAACCCCCCACCCCGGGCACCCCAGCCGCCACCGGCCCGAGCGCCGCCGCCGCGCCAGGAGCCGGCGCCCCCACCAACGAGGCCGTCGGTGACCAGACCTGCCCGCATGCGCCCGCCTGGGGGCCCCCAAAGCTAACCCCGTTCCCCAGCCCCGTCGGGGGGAAAACCCGCACCAGCCAAGGGGAGAAATGAAGAAGGTGTATTGTGTGGTGCAACCTCACCTGCCCCGTACTACTGCGGGGCCCGGAAAAGCCGTCAAGTGCCCGGACTGGGCCGCCTGCCCGGTATGGGCCCTCTGCCCAGTATGGGCCATCTGCCCGGACTGGGCTGCCGATGGAGCTCCTCCCAACGCCGCTGGCACCTGCTCGAGGGCCCCCCAAGGGCCCGAGCCGCTCCGCCACTGCTCGAGCTCATCGAGCCTCTCCAACACCCTAGCCCAAGAAAGGGCAAGAGAAACATCAGAGTGAGGGGCTGTAGGTAAAGGACCCACCGCCCCCTGCGCCGGCACCACCCCAGGGGCCCCCTCCATACTTGCCCGAGCCCGGGCAGAAGGCCTAAGGGCCCTCCTGGGGCGCGTAGCCGCAGGCTGGACCACTGGGGCCCTGGCTTGCCTCTTCTTTGGGGCCATGCCACCTTTGTAAAAAATTGAAGTGAGGAAAAAAACCCTTTTTCCCCCAAAAAACCCCTGGAGCAAGGCCCAAACCTTGCCAGGAAAAATCACCCTGGGGGATTAAAACAATAGAACCCCCCTGGAGCAGCAACAGGGCCCCTTACCCCAGGAACCCCTGTGGACCCCAAGGCCAAGAACCCCCTGAACCCTGGGCAAGGCCCAACCAGACCACCCTCCCAGCCGGGAGCGAATCACCACTCCCCCTCGGGCCCGAGGGGGACCAGGACACCAGCGCCGCCGATCCAAGCTGTTCTGAAGTCCTCAGGCACCACTGGGCCTTGAAGAAAGGCCTCTTCGCCGGATTCAAAATGGCGGCCGCAACACGAGGCCACCACAAAATGGCTGCCAGGAGCAAAACAAAATGAAATGTCTGCTCCAGCTGCCGGTCCCAGCGAAAAGGCTTGGCCCAGGGCCTGCAGGCCCTTAAATAGGGCCAGCAAGCCCCGCCCCTGACCGGCAGCAACGTCAGGCCTCGTAGGCCTGATTTTCGGCCGAAATCTCATCTCGCGAGATTTCGGCCGAAAACAAGATGGCGGCCGCCATGAGGGAGTCCGGTGTCTGCCCGGTCCCTCCGGCAAAGGCTGCCGGCCGGTAAGTCGACCGGCGCTATTTTTTCAACGCTAAATCTACCTTATTTTTCAGAGTATAAGACACACCAAAGTATAAGGCGCACCTTAGTTTTTGGGGAGGAAAATAGGGAAAAGAATCTGCTTACCATTTATTCATCTGGCTGGCATTCTTAGCCAACATGGTTAGGGCTTTAAAAAAAACTTTATTCAGAGTGAGTGACAATGAAAGAGCTTGCAAGCCAGTAAGATCTGGGAACATCATTAGCACCTTCAAAGAAACATTCAGAGCAAATAGAGCAATGAAGAAAACCCTGCAAAGACTTAGAGCTTGGAAAACATTCTTCGCAGAGAGAAACAATGAAAGAGCCTGCAAGATAAGAGCTGGGAAAATTAGCAGCTAGTTAGGGCTGGGAAAAAGTTACATTCAGATTATGAGCGGCACCCAAATTATCAGCCTCTTTTAGGGAGGAAAAAGGTGCATTTTTTTGAGTTCCTAATTTTATGAATCAATATTTAAAGCACCAGGTAGGAACAATTGGCATGAGTTCATGGATTAAGAAGTCATCTTCATTTAGCAGGTATCCTACTGAACATACAACTATTGAAATATTCTAGCCCAACAATTAATAGCTGCATAGAGATGTTGCTTGATTACTTCCTCAAATATCTTTATATCTATATTTAACTCAGATCCAAACTCACACATTTTGAATGATCTCAACCCAGAATTTCATATACTGCATTTCCAGCTTGGGGGATACTGAATATTATTGGAGCTATCACAAATGCTACAGCATCTGCTTCCATGGTGTTGCCCATCCCTTTTCAAATGTCAGATTTGTTTGACTTTGTCACCCGATACCTTGGAGTTTGATTAATGTAGTGATTTGAAACAGAGGCACCAGAGGTAGAATTTGGATTGGCAATGAAGTAGTTATTTCACGTTGATACAAATCTTCTGCCGATTTAAGGACAGGTGGACTCCCATTGTAGGGGTGGGTTCCACTTACTTTCACCAGCGGTTCACATTGTGACATTTCACATGTGTGTGCTCACTTCACTCACGCACACACCAATCACCTTGTGCGATTTCACTTTCACGCATGCTCAGATGGAGGATTCAGCATAAACACAGCTGAAGAGTTGATCAGCTGTGCTTTGAGAGAAGAAAAAAAGCTCAGTATTAACCTAGGAGCTTTTTTCAAAGCACAGAACAAGGAAAAGGCATCAAAACACAGGAAAATCAGCTGAAAATTCAGAAAAAAAGATGGCGGCGAGCACGGACCATCACAGACAGAACTGGATCCATGATGCCAAAATTACATCACCAACTAATGGTTCATCACTAATGGTTCGGGCAATCTGGTCCAAACTGGAAGGAACTCACTCCTGTCCCAGTGGGGAAAATACTTTAACTATACTGGCGTTTAAGAAATTCCTAGACCTTTGTATCATCAAATCTCATAAACATCTCCAAAATATTTTTGGATAAAATAGATAAGGATAAAAATCTCCAAAAGCACAGGACCCGAAATATCAGGATGTACCAGGTGAACAAAGTGAAAAATCGAAGAATATTCTCCTCGATGGAGAGAAAATAGTTCTAAGGAACTAATTAGATGCTTCAAAAAGAAAGCTTGTACCTCAGGTTCATGGAACTCAGTCGGAGTTCTACTGCTTTCCTAATCCACTGGAACTCTCTTTCAATACTTCTTGCATTCTTTTTCTTTTGTAAAAAAGAGGGGGGCTATGTAAAATATCTGTATAAGGTGTTTGGATTGTGGCACTTAGAACCTTTCACCCAATAGGATCATTTGATAAGAAAACTAATAGGTAAGAAAATATATTTTTCTGGAGATGGAAGGTAGGTTTTATGATTTAGTTGTAATACAACATTATTTGTATTGCTGAATACCCCAAATTTAATTAAGCTTATTTATTAACGAGATTGCATCTTTAAGACCCAGCAACATGCCTTTTTTGCTGATGGCTTGTTCAGAGTTTCTGAGGGCAGGTTAGGATATGTGAATAAACATGCTTGTTTTAATTTAGCACAAGAAGCCTTTTTCCTTTAAATAAGCTAAATCTTATTGTGAGTTGAAGGAACACATAGCATAAAATAATTTCTTTGCTCTGAAAATGATCTTTTAAACCTATTTTCAGTCCTAAGAATGGGTATATAAATTGAAATAATAAATAATATATACTGTACATTAACTTTTAATATGTGACATATCTATATCTAAATTCTCTCTCTCTCTCATGTATGTGTGTCTCTGTGTGTATGTGTGACTTTTCTGTCAAGTTATTATCAGCAAAAATTTGTTACACACAGACACACACACACATTTTGGCTGATAAATGAAAAGGAAGGGAGTCTAGTATAGATCTATTTTGATCTTGTTATGGTCTCATCAGTTAGACACATCCTACGAATATATATATATATATATGTGTGTGTGTGTGTGTGTGTGTGTGTGTGTGTGTGTGTTCATAGATTTTCACTGGTATAGGTATGTACTTCGTGGCATATTTGGGTCTTTTCCTGTGTAAGATTGATAGAATCTTGGTGACATTTCGACAGGGTCCCACTTGTCATCTTCAGGCTGTGCTTTCGGCTTTGTGCTAGGGCAAACCTTTGTTGACGAGTGGGACCTCATCGAAACATCGCCAAGATTCTATCAATCTTACATGGGAAAAGACCCGAATATGCCAAGACCTATATATATATCACTAACTACAACAACCATGAAAAGATAAGATGATAGAATATGAGTAAATTTTGTATATTCATGGACATTTGCCAATGTACATAGACACTGGCTTGGGGATGTGCTTTGGAGAAAAAGAACTGGATTTTTTCCTTGTTGTTTTCTTCTGAATTTCAGGTTCTATTTTTAACTCATGGTTTTTCTTAGCTACCTTTATGCTTCCCCCATCCCCCGCACTTCCTTGGCATATCAGAATGATAACAAATTTTAAAGTTTTTGCAAATTGGATATTGAGATACATTAGTAAAACACATGCGATTACTAAATCAACTGGATTTTTAAAACCTCTTTCTGATAAGAGCAGGATGGTTTAAATGTATGAGTTGGAGGAAATATTAATTATGATTATAAAGTAATAGTAAATTAAGGCAATGTTTAAGAATAGTAACATAATCTCAATTGATGTGTTTTCTATTTTTCTTTTAAATTCAGTCCATATTTTATTATGAACTTTGCCAGATTCTCAATGTTATTCTGTTGGAACTGTGATTCATTTGATCTCTTCTTTTTTTTTTAAAAAAAAAGCTAAGCTTATTGTGAGTCAGATGGGAAATGTTGAATAGAAGGAACACATAACAAATGTTGCTCTTTGGCAAATCCAGCAGTATTGGGAACAAGGAGAATAAACCTTTTCAGGGGCATTATAATGAATCATGTAAGTTGCTCTTGAATTTTAGGAATTAATGCTCCTGGAGACAGGGTAGTAGAGTTCTTTCCCTTACCAATGCCACCTGCTCACTTCCATACGGTGAATGAGAAAACCAGTACTAGTGGAAAGTTCCTAAATTACTGGCAGGACAAGAAAAATCTGTATTGAAAGAAGGAGATGTATTTTATGGGTCTATTGAACAATAGTCTTGCTTTGGTTATTATAATTATACCACCCTTGTTCAATGTCACAGCTGCTGTGCATTATTATTCATCTGAGTACAATAAAAGAGGCCTTAAAAAAGATTCCCTACAATTAGCATGTTGATCAGTGTGTTCTTTATAACAACAACAGTTTGCTTCCTTATAACCTGGCATTTCTTAAGGAATAGAAATAAGTTATTCACAATAAGCCTTAAAGATGCTTTAAAAATCCACAAAGGATTTGCTATTCCTTAACTTAGTAATGTGTGTTTGAAATGGCACCACATACACTAGCCATTATAACTTTCACAATGTATTGATTTCAGCAAAGGTTACAAATGTGATTTTATTTTGTAGTTGAGATGGCAATTTTTTTTCTCTTTGGCTTTTCTCTTCCCTACATTTATCTAATACACCACTGTTCCTTTTAGATTTTTACTTTTCATGTATTATTTTGTTTTATATATTTTAGGGGTTTTTTTTGTTTTGAGCCTGTGCTTCGTAACTAATTGTATTCTTCCCTTCATATGCTAGTCTTTGTCTATCATAAAGATTTGATTTGATCTCTTTGACTAATTGTACTTTTTTCATCCTGCACAAATCAATACAAGACAAGGATGTGAAAAAGAAACAGAAATTGGATTGAACCATGCCACACCCAGCTTTCCCACAAACCTCCACTGCTTTCAGCTAAACCAGGTTGAATCTTCTTTCTCCTCTACAAAAAACCCCATAGATTGTATTGATTAACGCAATCAATGCAATATAGGTGATGGATCCTGAGTTGAAATACAAAGCAACAAAAACCCATTATCACTTTATTGACTACTAAGAGAAAACAACTCTCTGCTCTTATCACAGAAACTGTTACGGGCTTCAAAGGCCAAGATAATTGAACACTTTTTTGTTAGTAAATGGCTACCAACATATATTCTGCTAGAGAATGTTATCTACTTCCAAAAAGACAATGCTGTTACTATTTATTTGATTTCTATATTCTAAATTCAGTTTCAGATGTTCGCCATTCCCTAGCAACATATGGAAAGGTACCTTTTCATTTAGGACTAGTGCAATGAATGGGTTCTTGATACCTGAGAAAACAGATACTTATGAACGGGGGCAGGCCACCATTCCTGGCACTACCAGAAAGAAGTGCGTGTGTGAGATTTCTGAGGTTGGCCTGGAAATAGGCCAAAATAAGGAAAGTGACTGCCGCCGCTTGCCACTGCTTGCTGCCGCTTGCCACTGCTTGCTTCGCCACTTACCACCACTAGCTCCACTCACCATGCTGTTCACCCTGCTGCTCAATGCTGCTCATCCTGCTCACTCTGCCGGTCACGCCACCACTTGCCCCACCACTTGTTGCTGTTCGGAGCAGCAGCTCTGTCAAGAGTGACCCGCCCACTGCCTGCTCTGCCATGACGATGTCCCCTGTACTGCAAGTGGCCCACTCCCCCTGGATCTTACCTTGCTCCGGCATGTGACCTCCTCTAGGGGCACCAAAAAGAAGGGCCAGGGAGCAGGCCAGGCAACCCTGACCTCTGGCAGCGCAGCCTGTTCTGTGCTCTCCCGGGCCGCAGGCATCTCTCTCCTGTGGCATGGGAGAGCAGAGAGCAGGCCACACAGCTGGAGCTTTTGCTGCTGGCCCCAGCTGCTGCTCTAGGTGCTGAAGCAAGATTTGGCTGCTGTGCATGTGCAGCAGTCGAAATCTCGCACGTGGATGTCCTTCTGGCAGCAAAAATTGTCGGTTTCTTTGCTTCTGCACTTATGCGGAAGCAAAAAACCCTGGTAATTGTTTACCAGAATCATGCTGGTTGCGCCTACATGGCACATGGACATCCAGTGGCAATGGAGCTAAGCTACATGTTCTATTGCCACCACCGGAACGGCGTTCCCATCCTTGCTTATGAACCAAATAATTTAGGACTTTAAAGATAAAATGCAGCACTTTCAATTACACTTAGGAAACTTTTTAAACAAGTACAGTATTTACAAACATATGATTGGGTCAGGCCTTATTTCTTAGCATGCATTTTAGGAGATGAACATTTTCATAGTATAAGCCATGCATTCTATCTTTAGCAGTTAAGCCTTTGGAAATCCCTGGTATGTATGTTTATGACTCAGATTTTTTAAAAAATCTTTCTATCTGTAGTAGTTTGGAGTAAAATTATGAAGGATTATGAAAAGAAGATTTTTAATATCTCTCAGGAGCAAATTGAAATATAAATAAGTATTTATAAGAAGACACATTTGATAAAAGAAGCAAACAATCTTGGGCATTGTTCTTCCTACTACACTTGCATTTAGATTTTCTAAGAAGGTCACCAGTGTTTCATTATCTGTCCAGAGTGGCATTTCCATAGCTAGTCAGGGACCTTCATTACTATGCTGAGATTTAAATTTGTATTTCCCATGTTTTCATTCAGTTCTCTAATCATAGAATCTTAACAACAAAAAATTAAATTGTAAGCCCATCAGAAAATTTGTTCTTGTGCTAAATGCATGGTTGGCCGCTTTAATAGCCAGCAGAAAATTGCTCTAGGACCAGGATGAACACGGCCCAGCAATTTGCCTAATTAGGCGTCTGCGATCTCACGGGGGACTGCGAGATCGCTGTTGCTGGGCTTCGTGCATTCATCTCTGCCTGTTGGTGACAGGGGCATGCCTGGTCAAGCCCTATAAATAGGGCTGCACCACAGGCGTTCTTCCTTCGCCCCCGGCTCCTGAAGAAGTGGACACATTCAGTGTCCACCGGTGAGGGAATCCACGTGGCACAGGCCTCTAACAGGCCGCACGCCTCACATACCTGGGGGAACCGTTAGGCGATTTCCTTGCTTCGCCGTGTGGCGTGGGCCTTTGTGAGCCATGCCTGGTTGTTTTGCGGGGGGTGAGGGCTAACAGAGATTCCCTGTCCCCCCTCCAATATTTGGCCTGTTCACTTGGCCAAATGGGGAATGCAATTATGTGCATTCATTACACTGCAGCCTCCACAAGGTGCGGGCCTTGTTTCAGCCCGTGCCTGGGCTGTTGATCCGCTCATGGGAATGATCTTCGTATTACAACCATTTCCCCCCTCTTTTTTGAGCTCATTAAAATAACCGATTAAAACCGGCGGGTGTGGAGATTAGCAACTTGAAAGGGCCGGCCCTCGCTCTCTGATAGAGCAGAGGCCTACATTTATGTTGCCTTATTGTCCCCCTCCCCGCCCACACAAAAAGTATATTTATTACATTCATTTTATAACTTGAATGTTTAGCGCTGATAGATTATTTCTAGATACTAGAGGAGCTAATCTATCTGGTTTGAAGCTCACGTGATTGATTTGGTAAACGTGGAGCTTGGATTGATTTAATTAATTAGTCCCTATTAATTAAAATTGAATGTGACAAAATAGTAATTTATTTATTATCAATTATGAGCTATTCCTAATTTACTTATTTATTATTATTATTATTATTATTATTATTATTATTATTATTATTATTTATTGGATTTGTATGCCGCCCCTCTCCGCAGACTCGGGGTGGCTAACAACAGTGGTAAAACAACATGAACAATCCAATTAATAAAAACAACTAAAAAACCCTTATTATAAAAAAAAAACCAAACATACACACAAACATACCATGCATAACTTGTAGTAGTTTAGGGGGAAAGGATAACTTAACTCCCCCATGCCTGGTGACAAAGGTGGGTCTTAAGTAATTTGCGAAAGACAAGGAGGGTGGGGGCTGTTCTAATCTCTGGTAGGAGTTGGTTCCAGAGGGCCGGGGCCGCCACAGAGAAGGCTCTTCCCCTGGGGCCCGCCAAACGACATTGTTTGGTCGACGGGACCCGGAGAAGGCCAACTCTGTGGGACCTTATCGGCCGCTGGGATTCGTGCGGTAGAAGGCGGTTCCGGATGTATTCTGGCCCAATGCCATGTAGGGCTTTAAAGGTCATTACCAATGCTTATGCATTTGCATAAATTGAGAATTCATTTTATTTATCAACTATGCAATTTAATTATAGCTTATTTATTAAACAGTAATAAATTATGGTAATAATTAATTCATTAAGTTAAAATCAAGGGAGTGGGTAGTAGGACCGGCTAAATTCAAGTCTGAGGACGAACAGGCTTTATTTCCTTAATGCATTTATTTGACTGGACCTCTCCTTTAAAGGCAGAGGCCTGCATCTTATTTGTCTTCTGGATTGTAGTATCAGTTAATACAATAGGATTCATGTCTCTCGTGTGGCTCATATCCATACCATTGAGTCACATAGGATTGAGGGATCTTTTACTATTGGGTCTCATTAGCAGAATTATTGCAAAGGTTGCTGAATGAGCTATTTACATCAATTTAAGGTAACCTTACTCTGATCAAGTGGTTGGATTAATTATATCACTGGGTTCAATTTTATTTAAAATATTATCAACTCATATTTGGGTATGTTTGTATATACATACATGTGCGTATATGCATTGTGCATGTCTATATACTGTATATTCACTTATATATTTAGGGTGTACACTTGCATGTACAGTTTCATAGTACATGATTATTAATTATATAATTAAAATTGCAATCCGGTGGGGAGTTTAGCTACCCATTTTGCTCATCATTTACTTTTGCTGGGCAGCGGTTAGCTTCATAACTTCCCATTGGATGAATGAGACATGCCTTGATAGGCAAACTTTGAGGGATTATTTACTCCATCGAATTACCGGCAATGGCTGCATTGGCAGTATGGGAGCGTATATCAATCATTTGATAAAATAAAGTGATTGACACATGCTTTTAGTCTGTGCATGCCCCACCCTTTTTTTGAAGGGATCCATCATTATGAGGGTGTGTAATTCAGCTGAATCCTAAAAATTAATGGTATTCCGTTATTAATCACAATTGCTCTTCCAAACGTTTTGTACAGTTTTTGTCGGTTGGTCCAGCACCTTTCACCAATTTGACCATTATTAGTAATGATTTCGGATGTGGGACACCGAATACCACAGACTCAGATCCTGTAGTTACTCTCGGATTATTGGTAAGACTGTGAAGGTAAAATATGCACCTGCACACCATTCTATCCATACTGCAATTGCAGGGTAATATCTGCACTTCATACTGAAAGTATTTTTCTGAGCAGGTTTCAGAGCCTGTGGTTTGGAGGTTATTAATTCTGTCTTACCAGACAGACTATGCAGGTTCATATTCTGGTAGGGGTATGGCCAGTTGATGAGAGCAGATTAGACCGCTGATTGTGGGTCAGCATTCCATGTTTTATCTCAGGTGGATAGTGACACAAGGGCGTGGCCAGGATCCAGGTGAAGGTGTGGTACCTTCACCTTGTTTAGCAAGGAACTATGCCCATAGTTGCCCAGGAAGGTTATTCGTGAATTATTGCCACCCAAAAAATTTTAATGGCCTCTGCAGGTCCTGGTTATTGGACAATAATCAGTTAAAGTTCATTTAACTTTAATAAAGTGACCCATTTAAATCCAGCTCTTGGTGTCCATGTTCTGCCTCCGGTGCACTACGTTAAAATATGTTATATTTTACCCAGGAATGGCCACATAAACATGTAAACAGATGAAAAAATTGAGTCTTTATATATTCCCTTATACCATCTCACCTCATATCAGGATTGTGAACTTGATCATGTCTTTTTACTTAATCTAGAATAATAATTTTTAAAACAATAACCAAAATAGCCCTTGTTTTGAAGATTTAAATTCATCAGGACCCCTGGTCAGAGGATGTGCTCCAGAATACATGGAGCAGAATATATGTGCATACAGTACAATAATTAAATAGGAGCATAACCCATTTATAAAGAAGATTGTGTTTATTTCTTTGTTCAATTTATATGGTTGCCATTCATCAAGTTATTCTTCTAAAATGTCCCTCATATATTTGTCTTGAATACCAAGTATGTGCTTAGCACAGTTATCAATGAATACAGGCATTCATTATATTTGAAGTATAACATAGATTTATTATGATGTTTATAGGATAAGAACTGTATCTTGAAGACAGAGACATGAGATGAAGTTTCGTTTTTATCTCTTGAATCTAGATATTCATTTAATTAATAATAGACCAACTGACACATACAAAAATAACTATTTCTATTTCAATCTCTAGTGGTGAAAATAGGGTAATGAATACTGATGGGCGAACCGAACCCACACAATTCCGGTCCGTACCGAATTTTGCAGTGTTCGGTATGCTGAACATGAACCCGAAATTTTTTGAAACTTCGGGCAAAGTTCGGGGTCGCGTTTGGCATTCGGAGCTTTGATGTCACTGGCAGGTTGCTAAGGACGCCAAGGTGTTCACTTCCTGGATTCCATGGAATCCAGGAAGTGATCACCTTGGCATCCTTAGCAACCTGCCGGTGACGTCAAGGCTCCACCCCCGGAATCTCTTGGTGGGATTCCCCATTTGGGTTTGGGTTCGGTTCAGGTTCGGCCGAATTTTACATAAAGTTCGTCCGAACTTGCCGAACCCGAACATTGTTGGGTTCGCCCATCACTAGTAATGACCGTAAAAAAGGTGATGAGGTCTCCCACAGTTGGCTGTGTCTTTTGAGTAACAGAAGCCTTTGTCTTCATTTTCTTTCGCCTTCAGAATGTGCAGCATAAAACTAGAAAATTTTCTTTTATGAAATCTGTCACAATGATGTACCATGAAACACAGAACAGCCTATATATTTCACAACATTTCTCAATTTTAATGTACTACTTTTTCATTTTATTTCTCAGATACAGAAAAATGTTTTGCTTCAATACTGTGACCTTTGTGGCTAACACACCATGTAGAACTTTATATATCCTACAGAAAGAATACTGCAAAGTAATGTTTGACAGGACTTTGCCTCTAGGTTAATGTAGAGTGATTCCCGTTTCCAGGCTAAGTATTCTTCAGCACTTAGATTGTTGAATGTCAGCAATGGGATTCAAAAGATGGCAGGAATTCATGTGTAAGATTTACATACTGAGTGACGATCCGTGTTACACTATGGCCTGAGGTAAATTATTGTTTCGGTTCAGTGCGAGCTCACAGTGAGTTCAGTGTGGGAATAAAAATGTCCTTCACAATTTGAGATCTTTTCTGTCAGCTGTGTGAGGAGACTCTTGTTTACGGTTTGCCATTTTCTGATTGGCAATGAGAAATCTTAAATTTGCTTGTCATGATCAGATTAGTCATATTAAATCAATTCCATGGCCAAATGTTGCACAACAAATGTATAAAGACATCTTATTTCAAGATCATATGATAATTTACATTTTCATTATGTTGAAAAGTCTTTAATGGAAATCACAAAGGGTGAGTCGAGTTAGGCCTACTGTGATCAGTTCCTATTAGCAAGATCTGAGTCTGTGATATACGGCGTCCCATGTCCGAAACCATTACTAATAATGGTCAAATTGGTGAAAGGTGCTGGACCGACCGACAAAAACTGCACAAAACATTTGGAAGAGCGATTGTGATTAATAGAATTAGGAAAGGAATTGCCTGAAATTATTAAAAAAACATATCTGATAAGATGTTGGTAAATCTACCCTGAGATCTTGCAAGAATACCCACATCTTAGGCAACATCATGAAAGTGTGTAAATTTTAGCAAAAATTTAATGGGGCAAGAAATGTCATTCTGGAGCATAATGAATTTTGCCACCCATGGGGATTGTATTGCCAATCCTGAAATTAAGAAAAAAAGAGGTTGTATCAAAACTTTTGATGTTGCTAGTAGTAGAAAGCACTTGTAATGATTAGGCCTCATTTATGATAACTAATGTAAAGAGGGCACAAAGGGGACATATGTTTTATTCTTACAGCCAAATTCAACCCTTTCTCATTAAGGAAGCCTTTTTCATTATATAGTGTGTTTTCAGTCCATGGAAACAGCTTCAGTTTGTCAGCTTGTGGAAGGAGAATGGTTTCTGCCACTTTTAGTTTTTAGTTCAAATTCTGATTTATATACAGGCAGGGACTCTATAGACAAAACCTCCAAATTCCACCCAAAAAACAATTACTAATTCAAGCTATCCTATGTTTTATGGAAACCGGTCACATGTGCATACAAAGTGCCGCTCCAAGTCTTTGGAGAGGGGTAGCATACAAATCTAATAAATAAATAAATAAATAAAATAATACAAGAGTAAAGTGACCAGATTTTAAGATTGGGAAAGAGGGATACCATGGGGGCGGAGGGGGGGGGGGCGCTAAAAAAAATTGCAAAAAAATCTTTTTCTCTTGCTCTCTCTGCCTCGCTTTCTCTTGCTCTCTCTCTTTTGCTCTCTCTCTCTTGCTTTCTCTTTCTTGCTATCTCTCTCTTTCTTTCTTTCTCTCTCTCTCTTGCTATCTCTCTATCTCTTTCTCTTTTCCCCTCTCTTTTTCTCTTTCCCACTCTCTCTTTCCCACTCTCTCTTTTTCTCTCTTGTACACCATGTACAGGGGTTGAAGTAGGAGCAGGAGGGCGCTGGCAGCAGTGGCACCAGGCAGCAGCTGTGAAGTGGTGGCAGGGCAATCAGCTGGATGCGGGAGCTACAGGGGGGAAGCATTGATGGCAGGGGCTGGACATGTTGCTGGACACCGTACATGCTGGTGCTGTGCTGGGCATGGGTGCGGGGCTGGAGCTCCCGCTTGCAGCTGACTGCCCCACAGTTGCACCGCAGCTACTGCCTGGTACCGCTGCTGCCAGCGGCCGCCTGCTCCTACTTCAACCCCTGCTTGGCGGTGCCAACTTCGCTGCCTGCCCTGCTGTCCCACTCCCGGCCCCGCTGCCCCTGCAGGCCCACCTCGGGCCCAAGCCCTCCCTGCCACCTGAGAGCTGCAAAGCTCACCTGCTGCCACCTGGCCACAAAGCTCACCTGCCGCCACCACGAGGAAAGCTCCAGTCAGCCAGAGCGCTGCAGCTGCGAGAGAGGCCACCACCATAGCCAAAGGGTGGAAGCTCAGCGCCTCCCTGGAAGGACTTTGTGTGTATTTGCTACAAATGTTTTGCAAACTTTGCCAGGCTTCGGGACTGGAGGGGAGGAGGGCAGCTCCAAAATCGGGACATTTTTGAACTGCTGCGGGACGTGGGAAAAATCATTCAAAAGCGGGACTGTCCCGCTAAAAGCGGGATCTCTGGTCACTTTATACAAGAGTGATGAGAAGTGCTAGAATTATTCTTCATAATCCTTCATTTAATGTCTTATCATATCTCTCAAGTCCTCTTCCTTTTCTATTTTTAATCTTTTCCCATAGGAAAAAAGTAGTTGATTCAGAATATTAATAAAATTCTAATATTTGTATTTTTTAAAATTATTTTTATTTATTAGATTTGTATGCCGCCCCTCTCCGTAGACTCTTTTATTTTGTAGGAGAAATACTCTAAATACTTTCATAGCAACAAGGAGAAAGCCTCTGTCTATGGGCCTGATTCAGATTAGTTTCCTGTTCTTGAATAAGGAAATTAAAATCAGAAATGAGACTAGTTGGTAAAAACTGTAAGCTCCATTTCCCTGTCTGCAGGGTTAGAGGTGTGGATTTTATTTATTTTTTAACCTAAAAAATGCAAATTATGTTCACCTGAAATATTTAGTTCAAAATTATATTTTAATAGAACTATATTTTGAAAACAGTATTTGTTTTATTAGTAATCTATATTGCTATTTTCTTTGATATTTGCATAGTGGCACATTGGCGTACTAGATAGGGTCGTTGCTATGAGAATGATTTCTTATTAAATTTGTAATATTTTTATCACTCTAATTATAATTCACATTTGATTTTTAAAGCAATTTATAGTCTTTACTTCACAAAGGCTGTAAATTGCTTCAACTACCAAAATGCATTTCAATTAGAGTACAAAAAATATTACTAAACTCAGTAATTAATCTAATTCAACATTCCACATACAGAGTGATACACAGGACATTGGTCCCACTGTGTTTTAACATACATTGCATCTATTTTACTGTTTACTGATATATGGTTAAAATGTGTTTATTTAAGTGGAAACTGTGGTGACACATTATTTAATTGGATTTTTTTTTCTTTAAAGGAATGTATCACACAATGAGCCTTTTAGAATGAACATAAGAAAATAGTCATTTTCTTTCAATTTCTTTTAATTTATTTTTTCACTCCTTCATAGAGTATAATGCATTTTGCTAATAATGTCATAGCAAACAGATCTTGTGCCTTTTCTCCAGTTGGCTTTAATATCAAAGCCAATGAAACTTTGCTGAAAAAACCAAAGCTGCGAAATTGTCCTTTATCGGCAGAACAAAACCCAATAATTTATTTTGTTTTTATTTTTATTTATTTATACATTTGTCAAACAATTATAGGAAGGTAATTTGTACAAATAAAACATTAGATAAGTAATGATAAAAAGTAATGATAGACAAAAAACCAGTAGGACAGGGATGGTAGGCACAACGGTGCGCTTATGCATGCCCCTTACAGACCTCTTAGAAAGGGAGAGAGGTCAATTGTAGATAATCTAAGGTTAAAGGTTTTGGGGTTAGGAGTAGAAACCACAGAGTCAGGTAGTGCATTCCAGGTGTTGATTACTCTATTGCTGAATTTGTATTTTCTGCAGTCTAGTTTGGAGTGGTTGACATTTAGTTTAAATCTTATTACGTGCTCGTGTGTTGTGGTTGAAGGTGAGGACATTTAGGTACAGTGTTCCCTCGATTTTCGCGGGTTTGAACTTCGCGAAAAGCCTATACCACGGTTTTTCAAAAATATTAATTAAAAAATACTTTGCAGTTTTTTCCCCTATACCATGGTTTTTCCTGCCTGATGACATCATATGTCATCGCCAAACCTTCGTCCGCCTTTAATAAATATTTTTTTAATAAAGTTTAATAAATAAACATGGTGAGTAATAATCTAAATGGTTGCTAAGGGAATGGGAAATTGTAATTTAGGGGTTTAAAGTGTTAAGGGAAGGCTTGTGACACTGTTCATAGCCAAAAATAGTGTATTTACTTCCGCATCTCTACTTCGCGGAAATTCAACTTTCGCAGGCGGTCTCGGAACGCATCCCCCGCGAAAATCGAGGGAACACTGTATATGATTTTATGAACTATAGTTAAGTCAGAACAGAGATAGTGGAGGTGTAAGTTGTTTAATCGAAGAATTTCAAGTCTGGCAGAGTAAGGGCATTTTATTGTGAGCCTGTAAAGAAAGTACTACAAACTAAAAGCATATTGTATATACTGTAAGTAAATAGGGAGTAGACTAGAGAAGCATCTAGAATGGGATAATTAAAGAACAGAAGGCATCACAATTACAGAGTTACCAAAAATAGTACTGAAAGGTTAAAAAAAGAAACCCTCCAAAAGCTACACATTCCAAGAACAAAAATGAGATGATTAGAGCACCAAATTAACACCAATTCACCTTTTTTCCCAATCAATATACCGTAAATGAGCTAACTTTTATTAAGGTCAGGTTTCTGCTGACCCCTGTTAGTTCAGAAGTTAAATATCAGTTAAGTAAATTTTCCCCAAAATTGGATGAGGCAAGAAGCAATAAATCTTAATCTTCATCATATAGAAAGTGAGGAGAAAGATCCAGAAGTAACTGTTGTAAAGTAATAGTGTAGCTTGAATATGTGAAATCTCACAAGAAATAAATCTTTTCAATGGTGTCATCGCCTTTGTGATCAAGAAGGGTTGAGGTGAAGAAGGCACCAAAAAGGACAGCCAAGATGTTTAATGGGCAAGAATAATTCCTTTTCAGCTTTAAAGTTTAGAACAAATTAAGATAAGAAGAACTCAAGGTATATGTAATTAATGTTTAACTCTGAGCAAAATTCGTACAAAATAATTAGTACAGTGAAGCTTCGATTTAATAGTTTCCTATGTGGTGAACTTCAAATGAAATGGATAAAGGTTCATCCAAAATAAGTTTCCCCCAAACAGCAGCTATTAAGTTTGTGTTATTTGGAATAATCTTCCCTATTTGCATAATTGGGTTGTTATGCTAATGACATACATGTCATCATTCATATAATAACTGGTTTATGCAAATCATGCAAATCACAAATTCAGTAAGCTATTTTGTTGTATAATTAGCAGTGCTCACAAATGATATTAATTCATATTTTCAAGAACAGTCAATCTAAAACAGTCCCCCTGGAACAGTTGTTAATTTCTTTTCTTTTGTATGGCTTGATTGTTAAAATCTGCAAACATTCAAAATAAACATTAGAATATCAGCATAACACAAACCCTTAAACAGTACTCTGAAAAATACAGGTAGATATTGCAAGATCCACTCTGGGTCGGTCCTTGGGACTAGAGATTTAGTCTTCCAAGTTTTTGAACTTGTGCTGGAACCCATCCTTAGGGAATTTCTCTCCAACAGTGTGTGGTTTGGGCTGTTCTGTGTGTGGTATTTATATGGTGCCTTTTGTGTAGGTTTTAGGTTGATGCTGTTGAGCCATTACTGCCATTCCAGAAGTGGGTTCCTACCAGTTCGGACTGATTCTATAGAATGTTAATAACTTAGTGACCTAGATCACTGAAACTAGCCTGCCATGCCTTCAAGCTAGATCTCCTGGCACCGTCTATGTTTTTTGCTTCTGCGCATGTTCAGAACCTTTCTTTTAGTACTGTGCACAGGGGCGGGCAGCAGGCAGGATAGGGTGGAACACAGTTCCACCGGCGGAAATGAAGTTTCATGCGCAGCTCCACCTGACTGGCAGCAGTCACTTCCTGGATTACTGGTCTCAGCTTGGCTCTCCTTTTTTTCCTTCTGCTACTGCTGCATGGTCCACACTTTTTTCCTCTTTCCTCCTTCCTGGCCTCAGATAAGCTTCCCTCTCTCCTGCCTGGCTCCTTTCCAGCCTCACGCGGCCACCTCCCAAGGTCAGGAATGAGAAAAGAGGAAAAAAGTGAGGAGCACGCAGCAGCAGCAGCAGCAAAGAAGAGCCATGCCATGCCAAAGCAGTCTGGGCTGCAGTCTTTTTCCCTTGGTGAAGCCCTCACTCCGCCCATAGCTGAGATGAAAAGGTATTGTGCGGCAATAATAACCTTGTGACTCTGTTTTGGGTTTCCGATATTTTTAAATCCTTCCTTCCATTCTCCTCTTCCTCCTCCTCAGAAAGCAGCAGGGTGACCAGCACCGGCAGAAGTTGTGGGGGTCCTTTTCCTCCCCCATCTTTTCTCAACATCTGATCAGCACCTGTTTGCCTAGCTACGCAGCCTAAGGCAGGGGTGACCCAGGAAGTAGAGCATGGGAAACGCGAAGCAAATTGTCACCCCAGCGAGCGACACTGGGGAGATTGTAAGTCGAGGACTTAACAGTTCACTTGAATGATGATGATCGTTCAAGCCACTTTCACCTGGTCACATGGCTGGCAAGCCACTCCTACCTAGTCACATTACCATCAAGCCACACCCACAAAATAAGCCACACCCACAGTGTGGCAGTAAAATTTTTGGTTGCCCATTACTGACTGTGCATGTGTGCACGCACACATGGCATGCAATGTGCGTCCCTGAGCAAACTAGCAGTAGAAGAATCCAGAACCTCCCCCCCACCCCGTGCCATTCTGATTATTACAATTTTATAAAATCAAAGAACAGAGAGAAAATATATCCGGCTTACCTGATAACAGCTTCAACCACTATTTGTGCCTGAAGCATCTTACGGAAATGATTTTTTAAAGGGGATAAAATGATTGAGGATAAAGGTATAAATGGTTTACAGCTTTGGGTGTCTATACACCGACTGTGGGTCATTTCCCATTTATGGTGCATGTGAACTTTCTGAATGTATCTCACTGGTTGCTATGTAATTGTGATACTAAAATACTAAATGCTAAATGCTGGTCTAATTCAAAAGGGCTCTTTCAATCCTTAAATATTCATAGCACTGCAGCTGTAGGTGAAAATTTCTCTTCTTCCTTATAATATGAATAGTGCAATCTCAGTAAAGAGCACACATATTTCATTAAAATGTCTTATGTTATATTATCTTAAATATTTGTCTTTCAAGTTTGCTACCTAAAAATCTCTATGCGTATACATTGAGTGATGATTTTAGGTGGTTGCCATAGCTACAAAAAATTTCCTACAGAGGTCCATCAAAGTTGAACCTCAGCATAGATAAGGAAGGGGAGGTGGGCAGAAAGCTGAATTCAATAATGAGTAGATAGGTGGTATGAACTGATTTTAATTTATGGGAACCAAACATTCCAGACATCTTTTTTTACCTTCTGTGTGTGGTATTTTACCTTTTACCTTTACCTTTTTACCTTCTAGGACAGTGATGGTGAACCTATGGCACGGGTGTCACAGGTAGCATGCAGAGCCATATCCTTTGGCACACAAGCTGTTACCCCAGCTCAGCTCCAATGTGCACGTGTGTGCCAGTCAGCTGATTTTTGGTTCGCCCTGAGACTCGGGAGGGCATTTTTTTGCTTCCAGAGAGTCTCCGGGGGGTAGGGCGTTTTTGCCCTCCCCAGGCTCCAGAGAATCCTCCGGAGCTTGAGGAGGGAGAAAAATGGGCCTAACGGGCTCATCACAGGTTGGGAAATGGGCTGTTTCAGGCTTGCAGAAGGCCTCCCGGAGGGGGGGACACACAGGGGGGGCATTTTCACCATCCCCAGGCATTGAATTATGGACATTATATGCACATGTGCTTTTGGCACCCGAGGGGAAAAAAAGGTTTGCTATCACTGTTCTAGGGTTTTGTTCAAAATAATTATAATCATCTTTGATTGACAAATTGCATTTAAGGTAGCTTCCCACAAATCAAGCTGAACTCTTGGGGATTTCATGGACACAGTTTCTTGGCAAGAACACCAGTTTACTGCTGCCCTATTCCAGGATGCTTTAAAAATCTCAATTACATCTGTATGTCTGTATTCTCTGGAAATCTGCAACCTCCCTTTGAAGGAGCTGGTGAATCCCTCCCACGAAGAGATTCCAGGGGCGGAGCCTTGATGTCACCCGCAGGTTGCTAAGGACGCCAAGTTGATCACCTTGGTGTCCTTAGCAACCTGCTAGTATACGTGATGTCAAAGCTCCGCCCCCGGAATCTCTTGGTGGGATTTCCCGTTCGGGTTCGGCCGAATTTTATGTTAAGTTCATCTGAACTTGCCGAACCTTAACACCGTTGGGTTCGCCCATCACTCGATATAGGTAAACCCAACTCTAGTATTACAGGAGAGGAGGATAAATTCTTCCACATTTTGCATAATTTTATGTTTCTCTGTTATCATTCTCTTTTTAAAAATATACTCACATTCATAAGTCACAGCTCTAGGACTGGCTTAGGATATGACTCATCCATCTGATAACCTAATCATTTTGGACTGAACGTCTAATTTTTCCATGGCTAGATAATTTGGGGCAAACAATTTTGGTCTGATTGTAGGGCAAGTTTTTGAAGATTTGAAGACACAACTAACTCATTAAAAAGTGTAATTTAATCCCAAGGGGCATCAAAGTAGAAAAATCACAAGAAACCTCTCAAAATAATCCAGGTACTTCTATTCTTTTTATGCTGCCAGAGAGTTGTGTTGTATCAAAATCTGTAATCTTGATTAATAGCTCAGCAATGCATAAATGCATCTTTACTATTCTTTTTTGAAGTATGCAAGAAAATGACAGATTTATGATGGATTAAAAATGTCGGGAGACTGAATGAAATTTACTCCCCAAAGTCCTTCTGGCATGCCACCAAGGCATTTGTTTTGGATCATTTCACAAAAAATAAAATATTATTTGGGGAAATCAATCATGCATGATTGAGTCTTATGAAATATTTTGCTTAAATTAGGAAGACATCCATAATGGATTATTTGAAAGCAAATAATTAAATGTTAATTGTTCTGTCTGGGTGCCCCCAGACTTCAGCACCAACTGAAAAAAGCAGCCAGACACGCTGGTAAAACGCAAAGTCACTTTATATTTTTGAACACAAACACAGAGAAAAAACTGTTCTTACACACTGGGATGCTATGAGGCTTCACAGAAGAGTCACGATGACCAGACAATACAACAGGCTTCTTGCTGGCACACCCACCACTGTAGAGAATAAGACCCACGCCTCCCCCAAGGTTTCAGCCTTCAAGGCCACAAGCCATAATCAGAGACGCGAAGGATTGCAGCAAGGTCACAGGACTCCCAAAAGATAATTCTCCACAATACAGGAAGGGCGGGCCTGCCTTTTCAGCCTTTCTGGGGAGAACCACACCCAAACCCAGCTGTTGCCTATTAGGGATGGTAATACCTGGCTAATTGTCCCCTTCGTTGTGCTGCTCTTCTCTGCCTGAGATCGATGATGGCTTGTGCATTCTCATCTAAGAACTCCAGGCTACTCGCTGGGGAGAGCTCCACCCCGGGGGTCTCAGGCTGTTCTGCCTCTTCCTCGGCCTGCAATTCCTCCTCCCCATCTGCCTGGTCCTCCTCCTCTTCCTCCTGTTCATCGTCCTCCCCCTCTGAGCATGGAGCCGGCAGAATGCCAGCCGTTCCCTGAGGAGCCTCAGACTGAATCACAACAGTTAATATTGCTAGAAAAGTTTTAACGTATCAGAGGCGGATGGGGTTGATGGGTAGGTAGATAAACTGAGAAATGCTTAAAGATGTGAAGATACATTTATTTATTTTATTTATTAATTAGATTTCTATGCCGCCCTTCTCGAGATGACTCAGGGTGGCATAAAACACTATAAATGCAACAATATATATAAAAAAATCTAAATTACTTTAAAAAGAATTATATAAAATGACTAAAAAATTTAGAAAATTCCATATGCAGTCATACACATTCATCCAATTCAATCATTCATAATATCATCCGGAGACAATCTCAACACTCATGACCCCCATGTCCGCCAGCAGTTTCCAAAGCTTTACAAAAGACCAGGAGGGAGGGGGTGGTACATATCTCCCGACGGAGTTCATTCCAGAGGGCCGGGGCCACCACAGAGAAGGCTCTTTCCCTAGATCCTGCCAATAGACATTGTCTGGCTAATGGGACCCAGAGAAAGCCAACTCTGTGGGACCTAGCCAGCCACTGGGATGCATGAGGCAGAAGATGGTTCTGAAGATAATCTGGTCCTAAGCCATGTAGGGCTTTGTAGGTCACAGCTAGCACTGTGATGTTGAAATGTGAGCAGATCTTGGTAGCCCCACTATAGCTCACGTGGCTGCATTTGCCAAAACGTTGCCAAAACATATGTTGATGGTCTGTTACTATAATAGCACCAACGGCCTGGCTGGTAGTAGCTGATCCAAGAGTGTTCTCTTTTGGTGTTTAGAAAATGCACATTCTCTTTCATGGCATATGTGCTCTGAATAAGGTCTTCCCTGTGTTCCAGAGTGCTCCCACCTTGATGGCATTCAGGAAGGCCTTAAAAATTTGTTTGTTCTCCTAGGTTCTAGAGCTGGGTGGTGCCAAAATCAAAATAAATGAATAAGCTGCAGGCATCTATCAATATCCATGTTCTTATTTCCCACAATACTTCAAAGACACCATTGTTCTTGGAAATTGTGGAAAATTGCATTGAAACTATTTGTCATAATCTACTCATTCTGTTGAATTAGATTATAGACCAGTGATGACGAACCTATGGCACGGGTGCCACAGGTGGCACGTGGAGCCATATCTGCTGGCACACGAGCCATTGCCCTAGCTCAGCTCCAACATGCATGTGTGTGCTGCCCAGCTGATTTTTGGCAAGCACAGAGACTTTGGGAGGGCCTTTTTGGCTTCCAGAGAGCTTCTCGGTGGATGGGGAGGGCGTTGTAACCCTCCCACAACTGCAGGGAAGCCTTTGGAGCCTGGGGAGGGTGAAATATGAGCCTACTGGGCCCACTAGTAGTTGGGAAACAAACGATGTCCAGCCTCCATAGGGCATCTTGGGGGGTAGGAAAAATGTTTTTGCCCTCCCCAGCAATGAATTATGGGTGTGGGCACTCACACATGCATGATAGCATGCGGCCACACTCATTCGGCATCCAAGGAAAAAGAGGTTTGCCATCACTGTTATAGACCAACCTGAGATGAAATCCCAAGATTCTTGGTGTCAGGTGCAAGCAATCAGACTGACTTGTGAGTATTGAAAGTCAGTAACTTTATTGCTTACCACCTATGTCACAAGACTTTCCTGACTGCTTGCATTTCCCCTCAATAACCATATACAATTTAGTGGAGGAAGTCAATCTTATACCACTTTCAGCTGTGCAAAAATGCCAAACTAGGCCCTCGCTTAACCCCTCGTTCCAGCCTAGCTGGCAGTTTTCCAACACTTGGGGCAATACTAAGTCTTAAGACCATTTGACCACTCTGACTTGGAAGGGAGAAATCCAGACTTGGACACACAACCAACGTAAGTAACATGCTTTTGAGAAAAACAGAATGTTGGGCGGTGATTGGGAAGCATGGTTGGAAAGGCTATGGATCTGAAAACTTAAAAGCTCTCCCAATTTGCCATCACTCAAGGGCAAGAAATGTTTAGATCAGCTGTTAAAATGCACTAGAATCAGTCACTGAGATATGTCTCCCCACTGGTGGAAAACAAATCAAGATTGTGCAGCTTGTCTAGATCCATCCTGCATAGAAATTCTACCTTGAAAAGAGCAGTCCTTGTTATAAACTAAGTTTGCCTAACTCTCTCAGGTAAATGTGCAAATAAGAGGATACTTGAAGTAGCAGGAGATTAGGAAAATAAACCAATCAGAATTCAAATAAATAAATAAATAAAGTTTAACCTGACTCTCACAAATTCTCTTTCTTATTGAATCAATGTTGCTTCCTAAGAGACAGTTTCCCTGCAGTTTTCTTGGCATTGGTTTTTCAAAAGGCATAGGACCAGATTATCTCCAAGACCGACTTCTGCCGCATGAATCCCAGTGTCCGGTGAGGTCCCACACAGTTAGTCTCCTCGGGGTCCCATCAGCCAGAAAATTTCCGGCTGGCGGGACCTAGGGGAAGAGCCTTCTCTGTGGGGGCCCCGGCCCTCTGGAACCAGCTCTCCCCAGAGATTCACACTGCCCCCACCCTCCTTGCCTTCCAAAAACGTTTAAAAACTCATCTTTGCCACCAGGCTTGAGGGTCATTAGATCTCTCCCCCCTGGCCAACAAGTGTTTCTAGTGTGATCTATTGAGTGAATGATAATTGAATGTTTAAAGTGTTTTAGGATTTGTATGTTTTTAAATTGTATTACAGTAATACCCCGGTTATTGCGTCCCCAACCATTGCGAACAGGGTAATTTGCGATTTTTGAACCCGGAAGTCAAAACACCATCTACGCATGCGTGCCCTTTTTTTTATGGGCACGCATGCGTAGATGGCGCCCGGCAGATCAGCTGCTGGGCGGCTTCCCTGGGTCTTCCCCCTCTTGCTGGCGGGAGGGCGAGCAGCGGGCATCAGCAAGGAGTTTCCCCACCGCCCACGCAAACTCCTCGCTGCCGCCTGCCCTTCGCCCGCCCACGCCGTTTATTCTCGCCGCTTTCGAGCTGAGTCCTGAAGCGAATTCGCTCCAGGACTCAGCTGGAAAGCGGCGAGAGCGAGCGCGGACAAGCCGTTCGCTGGCGCTGGCTCTCGGCGCTTTTGAGCTGAGTCCTGAAGCGAATTCGCTCCAGGACTCAGCTCGAAAGCGGTGAGAGCCAGCGCGGACAAGCCGTTCGCTGGCGCTGGCTCTCGGCGCTTTTGAGCTGAGTCCTGAAGCAAATTCGCTCCAGGACTCAGCTCGAAAGCGGCGAGAGCCAGCGCGGACAAGCCGTTCGCTGGCGCTGGCTCTCGGCGCTTTTGAGCTGAGTCCTGAAGTGAATTCGCTCCAGGACTCAGCTCGAAAGCGGCGAGAGCCAGCGCGGACAAGCCGTTCGCTGGCGCTGGCACTCGGCCCTTTTGAGCTGAGTCCTGAAGCGAATTCGCTCCAGGACTCAGCTCGAAAGCGGCGAGAGCCAGCGCGGACAAGCCGTTCGCTGGCGCTGGCTCTCGGCGCTTTTGAGCTGAGTCCTGAAGCGAATTCGCTCCAGGACTCAGCTCGAAAGCGGCGAGAGCCAGCGCGGACAAGCCGTTCGCTGGCGCTGGCTCTCGGCGCTTTTGAGCTGAGTCCTGAAGCGAATTCGCTCCAGGACTCAGCTCGAAAGCGGCGAGAGCCAGCGCGGACAAGCCGTTCGCTGGCGCTGGCTCTCGGCGCTTTTGAGCTGAGTCCTGAAGCGAATTCGCTCCAGGACTCAGCTCGAAAGCGGCGAGAGCCAGCGCGGACAAGCCGTTCGCTGGCGCTGGCTCTCGGCGCTTTTGAGCTGAGTCCTGAAGCGAATTCGCTCCAGGACTCAGCTCGAAAGCGGCGAGAGCCAGCGCGGACAAGCCGTTCGCTGGCGCTGGCTCTCGGCGCTTTTGAGCTGAGTCCTGAAGCGAATTCGCTCCAGGACACAGTTCGAAAGCGGTGAGAGCCAGCGCCAGCGAACGGCTTGTCCGCCGCATGCCTGCCCGCTAGCGATGAGCCGAAGATTGGGGGCGGCACGGCTGTTTTAAAATGTCACCGCCGGCATGGGGGGCTTGCCAGCACCCCCCGGACCCCCAACCCGGGTTTGGGGGGCTGCTAGGAAGCCCCCCATGCCAGCGGCGACGTTTTAAAACAGCCGCGCTGCCCCCAATCTTCGGCTCCTTGCTAGCGCTGCGGGAGTAAAAACACCATCTGCACATGCGCAGATGGTGTTTTTACTTCCGCAGCGCTACTTCGCGAAAACCCGCTCGTTGCGGGGGGTCCTGGAACGGAACCCTCGCAACGAGCGGGGGATCACTGTAATTGGATCAATTGTATTCTGTTTGTATGTTTTCTGTTGTGGTTAGCTCTGGCCCAGCTCCTGCCCCAAGGAATGTGGAGGTGGATGTGGGGGAGACATCCACATGTCGTAAGCCTGTTTTGCTCTCAGTAGAATCTGCCGACGAAGTCTCCTCTGACCAAGGAAGCATGAGTGACAGGGAAGAGGGGAGTTTGGCAGACAGCCCAGGAGGAGATCAGTCATCTGTATCATTCCTGGATTCTGAACAAGAATTAATGACACATCCACGCATGCGTAGAGTGATGCATAGGAGACAACAACTAAAGGATTATTACAAGAGAAAATGAGGCCACCTGTGGTTGGGTGGGGCTGCTGTAATTAGTGCTACAGATAAAAGTGCAGCCTGGTGTTTTAGCATCATGGCAGTTTATCTGATTCATTGTTTCGTCAAGATCGTGGTTTTTGCTCTTCAGAATTGTGTGTGTGGACTGTCTGGACTTTAGAATTGGACTCAATTTCCCAGTTATTGGGTGAGCAATTGGACTGCCTTTAACCTGTGCCTGTGTCTACCAGAAAATCCCTTTGACATTTAAAAAGGGAGCTGTTTCTGTTTTTCTGTTTATAAAAACTTTTGGGTTTTCTTTTATCGTGTGGTGCGTGTCTTCCTGGACTAATTGCCCTGTAATTACAGGCCATTGAGACATGCCGGCAGAACAGTTTTCTATATTTGCTGTGAGCCACCCCAAGTCCACGGAGAAGGGCGGCATACAAATCCAATTAATGAATAAATAATAAATAAATAAAAGTGGTTTGACATTGCCTTCTTTCTACAGTTGAGAAAGATTGACTGGCCAAGGTCACCCAGCTGACTTTGTGTCCAAGGTGGGACTACAACTCACATTCTTCCAGTTTCTACCCTGTTTCCCCGATAGTAAGACACCCCCGATTGTAAGACGTATCGGGGGTTTCAGGGGGGTCGGCTAATATAAGCCGTACCCCAAAAGTAAGACATATGTCTTACTTTCGGGGAAACACGGGGGTATTGCCTCCTCCCTCTCATCTAGCTGTGCGCCGCCTCCTGCCCACATCCGCACCGTCCCCCTCTCCATACGTTGCCGGGTCTGCCACCTCCCTCTGATCTTAATGAGCGCCGCCTCCTGCCCACTTCCGCGCCGCCCCCCCTCCATACGTCACCGTGTCTGCCGCCTCCGTCTGATCCAAATGAGCTCCGCCTCCCGCCCACGCCATACTGTTCAGGTTGTTAATAAATGTTAATTTTATGGTTAAAACAAAAACTTTTTCCAATATAAGACATACCCCGAAAGTAAGACATAGTGGGGCTTTGGGGGATAAAAAGAAAGTAAGACACTGTCTTACTTTCGGGGAAACACGGTAGTTTGGTGCCTTAATCACCACACTAAACTGGCTGCTCTCTCTACTTTCACAGAATGTATGTTGTGGGGGATAGCTTCAACTACTTTGACCACCAGGGGACACCACATCACATTCAGATACAGGTAGACAGATACTATGCTATGGGAATTGAATTTGAGACCTTTGTCCTTTTAGATGAGTATATAGAAAATTTTGGTTTTAGGAGTTGTCCAAGTCCTGGTACTCAGCAGATGCCAGGATACCTAGAAGAACTATCAGAATGAAATATACAGAACACTGGAAACTGGATGATGATACAAAATTTCATTGTAGAAAATGGATCACAAAGGCTAGAATGTCACAAATATCATGTATTAAAGTTTCCTGAAACATTTTGTAGAAGAGTGAATGAGGAATGTATTGAAAGACAGGAAAAAGAGAGAAATACATTTTTTTATTAGCTTCTTTTAAAATGACTTAAGGAATAATGTTTATTGATGTTTCTGTTGCTGCGCTCCGGCTTTATTAATGATTAATGCCTCGATCATGTGCTGAAGAATTTGGGAACAGCTATTTATAAAGATGATTGTAAAACACAGCGACAGATTGTCATCCAGATTATTAAATTATGCAAAAAGGAGAGGAGAGGGGCAGTAGGGTAATTTTGCTTCTTATTATGAGGAAATATCAAGAATATTACTTTTTACATCATATCTATGCAAATCTATGCAAACTTTGATTCACGAAAACAGAATTCTTTGTCTGTTTATATTAACGATAAAAATAACAACTGGAAAGTAATTTATTGGGGGGGGGGGCTTAAATGGCCCTTTTAGGTGGAAAGAATATAAGGAAAGGCATGCATGGTGGACTTTCCACCCACTGCTGAGCTCTTTATATTAAGTGGGAAGGTCTTACAAAGATTCTATCTTTATCTGCTGAATGTGATTATGGATTGTCACGTATTCCATAATCCTGTCGTACATTTGACTAGCATTGGTATAAATCACTGGCAATCAGGATGTGAGATTTCAGGATCTAGGGAGGTATTTGTGCAGTTTGTTAAGAAGTTGGCACTGCAATTTCTTCTCCAAGCTTTTTTCTCAGGAACCTGCACCTCCTACTCCATGTGACCCTGTTAATTGTGTGAGTCTCTTTGTTCCCTTTAAGTACCATTAGAACATTGCGGCGCAGGCGGAGTAACACTCGGACACAGAAGGTTTGGGTATAATGGGGTCACTTTATTAAATCAGATATCAATTAATTAATTAACCAATTAAATCACGTGACCTGCAGGGTGCATAAATCAAATGGGGGCGGAGTCAACTGTCACCAACCTCATCTGAGCAACTCTCAGGCGAAAGCTTACACCTGTCCCCTACCCCGTGCCACGCCCCACTGGACTCTGGTAAGCCCCAGCCAGCGAGCCCCAGGAGCGACCCCCTCCCCTCATCCAAGCCGGTCGAGCCCTGTAATATGAGAAGGAGATCGCCCCTCACCTCACTAGAGGTGCCCCTAAAGGAGATCACACAGTTGCTGCAAATGCCCCTTTCTGCCCCCTTTTGCCCCCCCAGTGACCTAGGGGGGAAAACTAGTTGGTGAGTACACCCCCTAACCACACTCCCATGCACAGAGTGGAGTAGGCAAAAAAACAGCCACAGTTAAGCCAATCTACTGTGACTGCCAAAAATTCCTACTCGGCCCCCCAAGGGGCGACCCATCATATGCACCCTGTAACAGAGGGAGGGTGGGCGGGTGTCTCTGCTTTTTCCAAGATAAAGAGGAGCAGCACCACGAGGCAGCCCCTTATATAGGGGTGCCTCCCTCGCCGCCCCTCAACCAATCGGTGCCTCGCGCACCATTATGACTTCACTGCAGCCCTCGGTGCTGACATGGGGGCGCAGGCTCCGCCCACAATGGCGGCCTCCTTTTCCCACCCACGCCGCAAACACCGCCGGCTTGGTAAGTCGCCAACAGCCCTAATCATTGTATTGCTAAGGCTTGCTTTGGTCAACTGGGCTTAGGATACCTGCTGTGGGATCGAATTTGGGGTTCTTTCTGCCATGGCCTACTGCTTCATTTCACTCTCTCACAGGAAGTCCAAGACCATCTGGCATCATCTATTGCCACCAGGGCTCTTTGATGGGTTAACACCAATGTAGCACTTGGTCTCTATCCTGACATTTCAATAAGCTATAAGATCCTCCTATTAGGAAAGAATAAATATATGATCTGTATGAAGAAGTAATTAAATAAGATGTGTTTTAATATAATGAAAATAATTCTATTGTTGTGCCAAATGAGCAATGCTATTGAGAAATATGAAAAAAAAATGGGTAGAATGATGGAGTGAAAATATGCATATAAAAAGTGCTTGCTAAAAAATTGAGGATGAAAAATGTGGTATATATTGTGTATATACATAGAGAGGAAGCTAAGTCTGAAGAATGCAATCAAAGAGAAGTAATGAGAGGAAGATCACAAGAGAAAAATAATGCAGGATGACTTTGGAAATAAATCAAAAGGAGCCTCCTATAGAATCAGTGAAAATTTAAAAAATTGAAAGTAATGAAATTATTTAGGATGAAACTAAAATGGAGACATTTTGGAGTAGGTATTTTAGAGATTTAAAATGTCAAAAAATTCAGAATTGAAATGAATGCTTTAAAAGTTAATATCTGATAAGAAATTGACTAAAAAGTCATAGATGCTGTTAAAATGTTGAAAATTCAAAGATACAAATTTCAGACACACACACACACGTTTGAAAATTCAAAACAATGTTCTTTATCACAAAAGTCAAAATAAACTAAGCACTCTTTTTGTATTGCAAAGAGCACTCTTCCCAAAACAACCAGATAGTCTGTACAATTTCCCTTAAGCAGTCATTAAGTACTTAGCCAGCAACTGTGGAGTAACTTCTTCACACCCCTTCTTCTTCCAACGAAGGGAGACACACACACACACACACACACACACACTGCTCTGCTTTGGTTTCAAAGGCATGAAAAAGCAACAAAGTCCAGCACACAAGATTCCTGATGAAACTGCAACAGATATTCTTCCACAATGGCCAAACCCGGCTGCTGCTATTTATAGCAGCAGCCCTAATTACTGGAGCCCCACCCAAACACAGGTGGCCTTCCTTATTTCCTGTGTTTAGCAAAATTGTCAGTTGCAGAGGTTGGAAACGTGACATTGTAGATGTCAAAAGTTCTATATTAACTAGTTGGCATCAATTCATGGTGAATTTATGACAACAGTGCAGATAAACCCTTAATATCATTCATTCATTCCATAATCCCAAAGAGCTTGTCACCTATCTGCTTGTTGTGGCCCAACAGCAGCCTGTGCAGTTAGTTGGTAGCTGATTCTGACAGTGAAGATGGTGATGCGCCAGTGTCCTGTGCAGCTGGCACCTGAGTTGGACAGTGAGGAGAGACTCAATGCTAGGGGTGAGGATTCAGCCAGAACTTTCAGAAGCTCTCATCAGTGGCAAGGAAGAAGAGTAGGAGCCTATTACCAATGCCCGAGCATGCAAAGCTGCCAAATGGCAGAATGGTTCCTCAGGCTTGGGTTAATTAGCCACTGCCCTAGCCTATTTAAGCGATAACAACGAAGGAGCCAATTTGCAGGGAAGAACATTGTTCATATTCCTTCATATCTTGACTCCAGAAATGTCTAATCGGCTCTTGTTCTCTTTTCCCTGCAAATTGCTTCTGGGCATTTTGCCAACCATTATAAGATTGTTCTTATCTACAAGTCTGTTTACTCAGAATTGAGTTATTATTTTGTGGATTTATACTGGCTGTTATTGAAGTTGAATTAACAGCTGGTGTTCAAAAAATACTGCTTTAAACTGTATGTATTTGACGACTACTAAGAAAGCTCATTGTAGTCTTTAATCTGTAAATTAAGATTTGTACAGACTTTGTGTGTGCTGCATTCTTTGTGGTCCGTAGCTGTGGCAGAACACTGTTCTTACACAGAGTTGAGACAGCTTCTGCTTGTGGTAAATGACAGAATGACTACAGCCATTGCTGTAAATTGATGGATTGCGTTTGTAACAAGATGTGTCATCTGCAAAGTCTGGTTATGGATGCATTTAATGAAAAGTCATTCATGAAGATGGAAATCCCTTAGAGAAAATTGTGCCATCATCAAGGGAAGTAACAAAATTCCTAAATTCCCTTTGAACTGTTAAAATTAATTTGATCTGTTCTATCATTCTCAGCATATCTTTCTGGGTATTATTTATAGAAAGTTCTGGAGCAAATTAATGTATTAATGTAGCAGAGTCATGTGGAGAACAGATGAAAGTCTTAGCCCAATTAGTTACAAAACTTGGTTCATATATTTATCAATGAAGCCATGCTCTAATTTGCACAAACTCTTCATGCGATTCAGAGCACTTTTTAATGTCACTCAGAAGTGGGAATTGAGACTTCAGTTCCTTAATTCAAAATTTTCTATGAAGCACATCCAATAAGTGGTTCAGAAGTCTAGGATACTAAATATCTAGACAGCCCCAGCTTGTCCAAAAATAAGTGCTAACTTTTGATGTTTGCTAATGCACTAAAGTATCTTAGAAAGGGAGGAGGCGTGTGAGATTCAGAAAATTAGACATTTGCCTGGTCACAAATTAAACCAACACTTCCAATCACCTTACAGTTTCTTGTCCCAGTGCAACATCTTGTGGATCCTGAAAGGAACATGAGAATAAAGTTGTATTTATTGATTTATTCACTGTTTCATATTGCCCATTCTAGAAGTTCTGCTTTACAGCTGGTACATATTGTGGATTGGCTTAAAGATTGTTCTTTCATAAATAGATATGATAAATTGATTAACCTTGCCTGCCCTTTATTCACAATAACTTCTGGTTTATTTGCAAAGAAGCTTCATTATTCCTCCCTCCTGTTGTACATACTCCTGATCAGTTGGAGGATGATAAAGATATCGAGGACTCGGATTCAGATAGTGTTTATGAAGTAGTGGGAGGCCCGGGGTTACAGGTAGTAGAACAGGTGGGAGGCCAGCCACAGGATGGGGCTATGAGTTCAGGATCTAGTGAGGGAGAATCAGACGCTCGTTGGGTTAATCCTAAATTCAGAAGGGTCCAGAAACCTAGACAGTAGAGGTCTGGAAGAAGATATTAAGGAGAAGAATGGGTTAAATATTGTAGTGATGTATTTGGCACATCAAGGGGTGAGTGGAGAAGAAGGGTGGAGTTTCAACATTGCCGAAAAGAATAATGGATGTATTTATGCCACGCTAAAGTAAGCCAAAGTATTTTGTATTGTATTCAGTCAGTGCTGCTGTTTTTTTAAAAGTTATGGGGTTAGGAAAATAAATCTTATTTAAGTGAAGCAGGAAAAGGAATGTGAGAAATGCGGCTAAGAGAGAGATAACGGACCGAGTGCTGTATGGAATGTGCTGAAGTACAGGAGAGCAGAGAAATTCATGAAATGATGCCTTTAATAAGAGTTATTTGTAATTACTAAATTTCTACCAGAAACCAGAACACCTCCTATACTTTTTCTTGCTGCCCCCACAAAAAGAGTATTTTGATTGATTGTGTACCATCAACTCAGTACTGACTCTTAGAGACCACCTAGATACATTTTCTCCATGACAGTCTTTCCCTAATCTGGCTTTCCAGGGCTTTCAACTGTGCATTCATCACTGAGTAATTGAGTTCATTCATCTGTGGCAGGTCGTCTTCTTTTCTTTCCTTCCAAGTGAAGAAAAGAAGATGTCAGAGGCAGTAATGGGCAGCCAAAAATTTTTACTGCCACACTGCGGCTGTGGCTTATTTTGTGGGTGTGACTTGATGGTCATGTGACTGGGTAGGAGTGGATTGAACAATCATCATAATTCAAGTGAACTGTTAAGTCCTCGACTTACAACCTCACCAGTCTCACTCTCTGGGGTGACAATTTGCTTCATGTTTCCTGCATTCTCCTTCCTGGGTTGCCCCCTGCCCCAGGCTGGGTAGCTAGGCAAATAGGTGCCGATCATCTGTTGAGAAAAGAGGGGGGAGGAAATGGCCCCCCCTGCAACTCCTGCCAGTGCTGGTCTCCCTGCCGCTTTCCGAGGAGGAAGAAGAGGATGGGAGGGGGGATAGTCAGCTGGAGCTGGGCACACAGCTTCATTTCCACCGGCGGAACTGTGTTCCAGCAGGTCCTGTCCACCCCTGGTCAGAGGGAAAGAAAATATGATCTCCCCTTAATATTCAATCTGATCTTTCCCACCATTTTCTTCTGATCCACCTGTCAGTGCCGGTAGTATGGGATGCAAGCCCCAGAATGAAATTATCTGCTTATTTTTCCCTGAAACTACTGGAAGAATCCATCCACTTGAAGTTGATACTGAGATTGTTTTTAATGCTTTCAGTGGTGCGAAAACAAGGCTATTCATGTTAAGAGAATACCTGGGCAGAGGAGGTAATGTAGCAACACTTCACAAATCTCTCATGAGTCACCATTTGACATGAATGAAGTTACATTATATAGGATAATAATAGCAGCAGGACATATGCCATCTTGGGAAATCTATTGTGTGTCCTCATTACATAACCAAATTCAGATTGCCATGCTAGACACAATGCATAAGGATTTAATGCAAATAAACTTAAATTGGATTTAACAATGATGTTCAATACAGATCCTGAAACTGACATAGTGTTTTTCTACACAAAATAATGTCATAATTTGAATAAAAAGATTCTTGTTAGCATGCCTTTTTATGTTACATGCAAAGAAAGATCAGTACTTTTATTTATTGTTAAACTGGTGCACTTTTTGGATGCAATAATAAATTTCAGTTTAGTTGGTTCTTTTATTTATCCGTGGATTGCATGGGTGTTGGATGCCATATTTGTAATTTTCCCGCATGTTCTTTGTTTTTGAGCCTTATGCTGTTCAACTGTTATACAACTCCTGACACCTGTATACTTGCATGTGTACATCATACTTACATTTTAGATGAGGGAAAATACAAATGCAGGAGCCATATGGCATGCACTGATTGAATGAAAAGTAGTTTCCAGACTGAGTGCAAACAGTTGTAGCATCTGGCTCGAATGTTTTCACAGATGCTTAGACCAACAGAACATTTTCTTTGGAAAGGGAAATAAGGTACGGAGATAGCTAGCAGGCTCAATATAAAGAACTGGGATGAAATTATCAGATGTATAAAATACTGGCAAGCATCAAAGCAAAGTGAAGTTTTTGATAGAGGCAGTAACCAACAATGCAAGTAGTAGAGCATATTCTTATCCTTTCATTAGTGTGCTGTCCCCAGAGACAGAGATAGTTGGACTGTATTTAGGCATGTCTCTTTAAGATATTGCATTAGGGGAAATGTAGTGAAATTGCACTCTGGGTAATGTAGTTCTACATGTGACCACATTTGTGTATTCCTATTGGCTCTGACTCAGGATGAGGGGTAATTGGAGAGAACATTCCAGAGGGTCTTTGTCTTCACTCTTTCAATAAGCCAGCCAGCATGTAGATGCTCCACCTAGAGCCTGGGTCAATTCAACCTCTTTTTACCTGCACAATGGGAAAGATTATACTGCAGAAGAATTGCATCATAACTGTGAGTTATTGTGAGAATTCCTGTAATAAAATGATCCGGGATACCTTATTGTGCTGAGTTATCTGACTGGGAAAAGTTGAACTTGTACCAGAACAATTAGTATTCAAAAGGCTGCAAAATTATGTGATAAATATTTGGGTCTTCAAACCATGTAGGAAATATAGTTTCAGCTTAAAATGCATACAAACTTAAGACTATACTGTATTGGTACCTCATCATCACTCTCGAAAATGGATTTCATGAAGAAGTCAGTGTACATTTAGGTTGCCCACATAATCATCAGACATTCAATTCAATTATTTAAGGCATCAGGTCCTTCAAAGGAGCTCTCCACACCTTCTCTTCTTCACCTTTTGTTTATAGCCAAGCCCAGGATCCTTCTTGGGCATCAAATGGTAACAACATTATATAGAACAAATTTCAAGTGTGTGAAAGACCATGCCCTATAATCGATTGAAAGCGGTCGAAATCACAACAAAATATTGAATTGAGTGAATAACCGAAATTATTCCTTTTTTCATATTACCGTCTGTATTAGCCGTGGAATATAGTTATTATAAGATGTGTTTGATGGAGATGTACCAAATGATTAACCAATTGATATTTTTTTTTGTTTCATTTTGTTTTGTACATATGTATGTTGTATTTTCAATATTTTGTTTTTGCATGTTTTATTTTTAATGTAAATAAATCAATAAAAATTATTTTAATTAAAATAAGAAAAAACATACCCTTATTCAAAAAATGTATTATGATATGTCTCAGGATAACTACTACTAGTACTAATTTCTGATGTCATTTATGTCTGATTCAGAGCAAAGTCCTTATGATTTAGATAAAATAGGGTTCATAGGGACTAGGGCACTGATATTGCCTTGCAGTCAAGGAGAACACACAGTTGTTCTCAAACAAAGAAACAAAAAACAAGACAAGTTGGGATAGAAGGTAAAATCAAAACTACGCAAAGAAAAAAAGTGCCTATTTGCACTGATGGGAGAAGCAGTGGTAACATCCTTACTAGATATGTTGTCTCAAAAGTTTTTGTGCAGCATATACTCTGGACCTATTTTCCATTGCATGATCCAAACATTTGTTGATCATAGCTATTCTTATTGTATAAGCCACAGGCAGGCTGAAATAAAGCTCATATGAGAACCAGTTTCATTTAGCGATTAAGATGCCGGACTGGAAAAAAGAAGATTGTGATTTCTAGTCATGCCTTAGCCATGAAAATAGACTGGTCACTTTCTTTCAGCCCAATTCATCTCACCAGGATGTTGTGAGAAAATTAAAAGAGGAGGAAAGAATATTAGATATGTTCATTGCCTTGACTTATAATATAGATAGAATATAAATAAACAAAATAAATAAATGTCTATCTTATTAATTTCAGGGATTTGTTTGGCTTTTGAGTCTGGGAATATAGGCAAAGAATTTATCTTTCTTTCCTTACCCAGAAGGCATTGTTGTACTTATACCTATGGATCTTCCTAGGCCCAGTGTTTCTCAATCTTGGGAACTTTAACACGTGTGAACTTCAACTCCCAGAACTCCCAAGCCAGCATGGGAATTCCACAGCCAGGGAATTCTGGGAGTTGAAGTCCACATATCTTAAAGTTCGTAAGATTGAGAAACACTGCCCTAGACATATATAGCTGTGGCCTACAACTAGAAATGTGAGTATCGGTAATTCATACTGCTGCCAAGAAACCTATAAAGAAACAATATCGAGTTTATCTCTATTCAACATAGTTTCTCTACAATCTCTATTAGATATGTTAATTAATCTAGTAATCAGTTTCTCAACAACCAATTGAGAACAATATACAACTATAACAAGAACAAATCTCTACCCCAGATCAAAAGTTGCTTCTATGCCATGTGAAACCACAACTGTGGCCTGCTATATTCCTTTCCTGAACATAATCTTCCTCCAGCTTGTATGATGTTTTGGATTTCTGGATGAAGAATGAACATAGTTGAGAAAAGTCATGTACAGTACCTTTTTTTTTTTAGTTCATTGGGAAAAAAATAGCACCCAGGTTCAGAAGCGTGCCTGAAATAGAACCCATTTCATAATAATATGGAACTCAAAGTAATCTTTTCTTTTTTTTACTGTTGCATTGTTCAAAAAGTATAATAAGTACATCTGGGTTTGGGGTTGGGTTTTTTTGAAAAAAAATCATTTTTGCCTGAAGAAAAGAAAGCATAATTACAAAATGTGGAAACAAAAACTGTTGGCTTCTGAGAGAAGACATACACTTATCCCAAGTGCTTTTCACTGTAGCTAAATACAATATTTGATATTTAAATTATGCAAGTTACTTTGACTAGTTGAGTAAAAAGATGGGGTGTAAATAATATAAGACATAAACTGAAGGGGGATAGTAACATTTTTTGCTTTAAAAAGTGACCAGTTTTATTTGCTATTAGTGTTTGAATACATTTTAGCAAATAAAGGCCTGCACAAGTAACTCTCAACAAGCAAAACATACAGAAGGAATAAACTTGTGGTCTTTGACTTATGATCACAATTGAGCCTCAAATTTCTATTGTTAAATAAAAAAAATTGTTAAGTGAATTTTGCCCCATTTTATGACCTTTTATGCCACACTTGTTAAGTGAATCACTGTAGCTGTTAAATTAGTCATTGAATCTGGTTCCCCATTAACATGGCTTGTCACAAGGTTGCAAAAGAGGATCACATTATCTTGCAACCTTCATAAATGTGAGTTGGTTGTCACACATTCAAATGTAAATCATGTGACCATGGGCATGCTGCCACAGTCATAAGTGTGAAAAATGATCATAAGTTACTTTTTTCAGTGCCGTTGTAACTGCGAATTGTCACTAAATAAACTGTGGTAAGTTGAGGATTAGCTGTACTGTACTATAAATCCAGTATGTCTATCAAAAAGTGGGGAAACAACAACTCAGCATTTTTAAAATGACAAGTCAGCTTTTCAATGACTGTTTTAGGGCAGTGTTTCCCCACCTTGTGAACTTTTAAGATGTGTGGACTTCAGCTTCCAGTATTCTGGGAATTAAAGTTTGTTGCAACATAAAATTGCAAAGATTGAGAAACGCTAATTTAGGAAAGGTATATGTGCAATCGTGTAACTTTTTGCTACGTAAGGTAGTAACATCTAGAGCCAACCACATTGCATTAGGTCATGCTTACCCTTGAAGCTACAAATACTGTAACCTTTTTAATCTCAATATCTGTCTGATGGGGCACGTCTTATGCTACTGTAGCTACTTTTTCCCTTTCTTTTCTATTTCACAACATTGATTATTCCACAGCATACACACAAATCACAGACACCGTTCAGAATTGGCAAATACTATTTTCTATTTTTAGCATTGTGTTAAGTCTGCTAAAAATTAAATTGCTGGATGTCAAAAGAAGAAATTAACTAGCTGTTCTACAGAAGAATTTCATCATATAACCGCATTTCTTAAAAGCAATGAGAAGACATTAGCAAACCAGAATTAAAGTCTACTTGGGTGCCAAGGATTTATTTAGATCAGCTTCATACTTCCTGCTGAGTTTTAGATTAATATTTACTTTGTTGCCCTTGCTAATTATCCATCTATACACAATTCCAAAGGCAGACTTTTATTCCATCATAATTGAAAACAGTTGTGTTTGGATAACAGAAATATCAGCAGTTTTCCCAGATATCAGTTTTATTGTTCTCTATCATACAATGGTGTGGATAAAACTGAATATCCAGTTCCATTTGGTATTGTCAGCAAGAACAAAATAATAATAATGATGATAACGATAACGATAATGATAATAATAATCATAAGGCAACAAAGTTGTATGTGTTATTTGAAAGTGTTTTTATTCAAGTGTATGTGTATGTCTATGTCCATGTATGTCATTGAGTTCAGAGTTAATTGAAAATAACATCAGAGACACAATGATCATCTGTTTTTATCCTACAGAAAACTTTCAGCAATTTGTTCATTCTTCCATGAGGATATTGAATACCTGAGAACTAGTTACCATCACAAAAAGCTGTTGCAGTTGCAAAATAGTCATAAGGCCACAAAGCCACTAAATGACTAAATCTAGAGGCAGGGACTGATGGCCTCAAGAATATTTCTTTGTTTATTAAAATTATTGGCCTTCTAACTTGCCGCAGGGTAGTGAATATATATAGATGAAAATAGATGAAAGTAAACAAATATTCAGGAGGTGTGTCATTTATTTCCTAGGAGCACCCAAAAAAACCCACAGTTTGGGCCACTGTTTTTGCCACAAAAATGGAGAAGGACCTTTGGAGAAGAACCTTGCTTGAAGTTCTATGAGATAACTGACTACCTGCTGTATGGACATATTAGGATCATACTTAGAAGTTCCTTATTTCTGGTATAGTCAGGAAGAACTTCTTGTGAAATCAAGTCCAAGGAAAGATTTAAATAGAATTATCATGTATTTATAGAATGAAAAGGGAGATGGTGTACCAAAGAGACTAAGATCTGTCCAAGTAACCAAAAGGAAGGTGGTGTGTTTAAGCCTTTTCCATAGGAGAGAAAGTGCTATTGCTGAGAAGACTGTCTCTGCAGTAGAGACACAAAATGAATTAGAATTCTCAAAGGATGGAAGGCTTGAGTAAAAAAACTAAGGATTTGTAGGTTTTGAAAAAAAATGGATGCATTAATACTTTAAAAAATTCTGGATTGTGCAGAATCTGATGCTTTAACTCTTAAATTAAAAAACAAGGAAGACTCCAATTACTATAAAACATGGAATTATTTTTATGATTGGTTTAAAAGAAGTAATAAAAGTTCAAATTAAAATACAACAATAGCAATACCTTTTTTTCCTTTTTTGATATAATAGATTAAATATTACACATACAGTGATTGTTAAAATAAAATTTGTATGAAATTAAATTAATCAAGTAGGAGTGTATGAAAGCGACTAAGAAAATAATAACAATAAAAAAAGATATTGATAACCAAAAGAAATAACAGTATATACCGATTGCATTTTTCACAAGAAAATAATTTGATATCAGAAAAGACGGTTTAATTTTTCTTCCTCACAAGAGAATACAAATGATATATATTATGTTGTTTGTTTATTGTTATAGTTAACATCGTTTATTGTATTTAAATAATTAATCAACTATTATTATTATTATTATTATTATTATTATTAATGTTTGTATGTGTTTTGTTACGTTTTGTAAATGTGTATATGTATATATATTTTAAATCAATAAAAAAATTTCTAAAAAAAATAGAATTCTCAAAGGAACCACCTTCACAGAAGCTACATTATACATTTCCAACATTTCCCAACGATAGCTTTTTCTTCCTTTTCAAAGGCTCAGATCTGCAACCACCCACTAAAGAAATTATAGAAAGCACGGAGGAAGGAGAGAACAATCTCTAAATGCTGACAAGGCAGGAAATTCAGCAGATGCCAAGGGAGGTATTTTGGGGTGCTGTTCATTGCAATTCTAGAGAATTCTAGAGAATCTCTCTTAGAATACCCCCCCCCCCCCCATTAAGGAGACATTGAAGTTTGGTAGCTTCAAAGCAAGCGACGGTTTTTGAAGATGCATTTTAAAAATGACATTTACTTTAATTCAAAATGTTACGCCAGTCCTTCAGCTCCACATAACAGAAATGAAGCAAGGCAATGAGTGAATTGTTAATGTCATTTTTTTCTTGGTGTCAGCAGGGAATTTCAGTTGGGGGGGGGTGTCTCAGTCTTTCTGAGTTAATGCATGAAGTAAACAAGGTGACCTTCAAATTAGCAGAGGTTCTGGGTAGAAAATGTTAGGCAAGTTTTCAAAGATATAAATGGAAGGATTGAAACGGCATTTCTATGTCATACAGAGGAATCATTGAGTCTGTTATCTGCACCTCTATAACTGTCTGGTTTGGTGCTGCAACCCAACAGGACCGACACAGACTTCAGAGGATAATCAGAACTGCAGAAAAAGCAATTGTTGCCAACCTGCCTTCCAGTGAGGACCTGTATACTGCACGAGTCAAAAAGAGGGCGGGGAAAATATTTACTGACCCCTCACATCCTGGACACAAATTGTTTCAACTCCTACCCTCAAAACGTCACTACAGAGCACTGCACACCAAGACAACTAGACACAAGAACAGTTTTTTTCCGAACGCCATCACTCTACTAAATAAATAATTCTCTTAACACTGTCAGACTTTCTACTAAATCTGCACTTCTATTCTACTAGTTTTTCTCATCATTCCTTTCACCCGTTTCCTCCCATGTTGATTGTATGACTGTAACTTGTTGCTTATATCCTAAGATTTTTATTAATATTGTTTCTTCATTGCTCATTTGACCCCTATGACAATCATTAAGTGTTGTACCACATGATTCTTGACAAATGTATATTTTATTTTATGTACGCTGAGAGCATATGCACCAAGACAAATTCCTTGTGTGTCCAATCACACTTGGCCAATAAAAATTCTATTCTATTCTATTCTATCTATTCTATGTGGTCAAGGTGAGAATATTTACACCATATTCTGGCATATGAAGTGATGGTCATGTTTTGGTATACCTTTATAATGCCTCATTTCACTGGTTGTCAGTTTATTGCCAGGTGAAATTCAAGATGCTGATTGCCACCCATAACGTCCCCCATGGCATAAGGTCTGGTTACTCAAGAGATATAGAAACATAGAAGATTGACGGCAGAAAAAGACCTCATGGTCCATCTAGTTTTCCCTTTACTATTTCCTGTATTTTATCTTAGGATGGATATATGTTTATCCCAGGCATGTTTAAATTCAGCTACTGTGGATTTACCAACCACGTCTGCTGGAATTTTTTTCCAAACATCTACTACTCTTTCAGTAAAATAATATTTTCTCAACTGTTTCTTGTAATATATGCTTGGCCAGTCTGATCTGTCATGGTTGGCATGCTCTGGGTTTCATTGATTAAATGATGGCCTCTATCAGGACACCAAAGGTCCACCTTCTCTATAACAGTGTCTGCCCTCTGCAATGAGATTCCTCCTGAGTTGCCCCACCCCTCCTTGGGTTTTAAAGGTGTTGATGTTAGCTGCTGGAAGATCACACAGACATACTACAAATGACAAAATATCAAAATGGCGCATTGGAAGAGTCACAGGAAATCCCATTTGCCTGTAGACAAGAAGTGTTGGGAATAAATAATAGACAAAGTAATAGAAAATGATAAAGCCAAAGTGCTTTATATGTCATGTGTCACAATAACAATTACTGATAAGCAAGGCAAAATGTCTGGATATTGGACATGGCAATACCTGGAGAAAGCAGAATAAAAGAGAAAGAATTGTGTGTGGGGTGGGATATAAAGACTCTAAAATAGAAGTAGAATGACTATGGCAAAAGAAAGCAATGATAGTAACAACAGTAATAGGTGCCTTGGGCTCAATCCCCCCAAAATTTGGAGCATCATTTCAATTCAATTCAATTTATTAGATTTGTATGCCGCCCCTCTCCGAAGACTTGGGGCGGCTCACAACAGTAATAAAACAATATTATAGCGAAACAAATCTAATATTAAAAGAAGCATATAAAACCCTATCATATTAAAAAGAAAACAGCACATACAGTACATACCAAACATAAATATAAAAATATAAAAAGCCTGGGGGAAAAGGTGTCTCAACTCCCCCATGCCTGGCGGTATAGATGGGTCTTGAGTAATTTACGGAAGACAAGAAGGGTGGGGGCAGTTCTAATCTCCGGGGGGAGTTGATTCCAGAGGGCTGGGGCCACCACAGAGAAGGCTCTTCCCCTGGGCCCCGCCAACTGACATTGTTTAGTAGATGGGACCCGGAGAACTCTGTGGGACCTTATCGGTTGCTGGGATTCGTGCGGTAGCGGGCGGTTCCGAAGGAACTCTGGCCCACTGCCATAACCAACACTTTGAATTGTGACCAGAAACTGATCGGCAGCCAATGCAGGCCACGGAGTGTTGTAGAAACGTGGGCGAATCTGGGAAGCCCCATGATGGCTCTCGCGGCCACGTTCTGAACAATCTGAAGTTTCCGAACACTTTTCAGAGGTAGCTCCATGTAGAGAGCATTGCAGTAATCGAACCTCGAGGTGACTCCTTCAGCACTGACAAAATCACCATCAGTCAATTTCAAAGGCAGCTTTACTGGGAATGGCTTACATCCTGCAACTGACATATCAAACAACAGCATCTGCCTACCGCAGGTCCTTGGGAAAGACTCAATAGATGGATAAAAGTGCCAGATGTAATCTAAATGTTTGGCTGACTGTGCAATGAATCCTAATATTTCAGATATTCTGAACCAGATTCACTGACCTCCCCTGTTAAGCCACCTTTACTGGTCTTGTTATTTTCTACTGATTATAGGGGAAAGAGGAAGCCAACTCTATGCGTGTGATCTTTCAACAATAGTCTCAGCCATCTCACAAGAACCTGAGTAGTTTTAACTTTGAGTTGTTAGCTTTGGGATAAAGAACGAGCTGATTGTTTGAAAACAATGTAAGACATTCTGGAGCACTTTTGAAAGGATGCTTTGATTAGACATTTTTCAATTATATTTCTTTGATACATTATAAGGAAAACTGGCATCCTATTAAAATAATCATCAGGGATACAACTGCTTTAATGAGAATCTAATGTTTACTTTTTATCTATATGTTCCCTTTCCACTCTTGTAATTCTCTGTCTCTTTTCATCTCCATTCATTCACTCCCTCGGCAGTCCTCTTTCATGTGTGCCACTTCATCAATGCATGTCTGCCTTCAAATATAGAATTTGCTTCAACCTTTTTATGCCCTTGCCACTACCATTTCTGTTTGGGCTTTCATTCATCTGCTTTCTCATCCCCCCCCCCCTGTGTATTTCAACCTTTTTAAATAAAAAAAATTCTTCTCATCTTTTAGACGTTATTTGCTTCAAGAAAAAAAAACATATTTGGATAGATAATGCAGAGAGTACAGCAGCCACTGACAGCCTTAATAAGAAAATGATAAAGTGGAATATATAAAGTACATTCTCACAGGCACTTGGTGGACCAGTATCAGATGACTTGGATCTGCCACAGAGGCACCAAAGTATTCTTTGTTCAGTGATGGGCTCCTACAGGTATGATCAGGTACACAGAACTGGTAGAAAAATTTTGGTCAGGTATGCAGAACCAGTAGAAAAATTTTGAATTTTTTTTTAAATTTTCCCCTTCTGGCCTCTGGGGATCTTTTTCCTATCGCAGTAAATGAGGTTGAATGTGTATATTTTTAGAAGAGCTGTGCGTGCATGTGTGTATGTACATACACATACAGTTTATACAGTAGATAATGTATATTTTTGTGTAATATGTATGTACATATATGGCACATATATATAGGATTAAGTAGTATATTTTGGATCTTCTGTAAGATCCCCGGAGAGGGGCGGCATACAAGTCCAATTAAATGAATGAATGAATGAATGAATGAATGAATGAATGAATAAATAAATACCTTGTATCTCTTTGAGGCGAGGAGAGGCCAGGCATCCTAACCCAAACCCTTGACGTAAGTGACATCAAGTTGACCACCTTTAAGCCAGTCACATGACCCTTAAACCACCCCGGTCACATGATCTTTAAGCCATTCCCACTGCTCACATGGCCAGCATGTCACACTCACAAAATAAGCCATGCCCACAATGTGGTAGTAAAATTTTTTTGCAGCCCTTTACTGCCTTTGTTGAATAGCAATGTATCTTTGCTTTAATTCAAGCCTGACTCACCACTAAATAGCTGGAAGAACCTCTTTCACTTGTTTAAGAACAAACCTATAAATTATTGTATAACTAAAGAGAGGAAATAGTGCCATTTTACTTTACTCTTAGAAAAGGGTGATGGCTCTTCAAAGAACTGAATTACCCTACCTGGTCTCCAAAACTAACACTTCCGAATCTGTAATATTTGAAAAAAGTTCAGCTATTTCAATAAATATACTGTACTAGATAAATTTTACCTCCCATTAGTACCTTCTATCAGGTAGTGGCTTTTGGGGATTTTATTTGTCAATATTTGAGATACTCCAAAATCATACTTAAAATGTTTGACTTGAGTCTGACAAGGACCACAATCAAGTCCCTAGTTACTCTTGTAATTCATGGGCTAACTTAAGCTACACTATAGTCTTATCATTAGAATAATATGGGAAGATGGCTTGTTGTATTGATTACTGGAGAAGAAAAAGAGCAAAAAGCAAATTAGAAATAGCCTCCTATTGCCCTTATCTTTGCCATTATCCTTCACATATGACTTTGGTATCCTCAGATGATAAACTTGCACAAGATCATTGCCATTTTAGCTTTATATGATATAATAGCTGGATTATAAGCGAACGCTGCTGGTTATCATACACTGAAAGTCATTTTCTAGGTTGGCTTTCAAAAATTTCACATCAGGTATTATGAATTCCTATCTGTATGCCATTACTGTTTTCCTGTAGATGTATGGACTAAGTATGAGATGCTGTACCTAGCGTCTGGGAATTCTAAGAAACAAAGTCCAACATGTCGGAGGGTACTAGAATTCAGGAGGCTATTTTGATTATAATTCCTGCATTACCTAACTTTTTTTTTTCACTTGACTTTATAAAAGACTTCTGACTTCTGTTTCCAAAGGAAAAATGTGGCCGGATGCCCACCATATTCTAAGAGCAACGAATAATAATTCTAATCATTTCTAGATATCAACATGTTCTGTCGGGCTCTCTGGTACACTCCTCCCAAAAATTCACAGGTACAAATTTCAGACACACACACATTTGAAAATTCAAAACAATGTTCTTTATAATGAAAATTCACTTAAACTAAGCCCTCTTTTGGTATAGCCAAGAGCACTCGTCTCCAAACAAACTGGTAATTTGTACAAGTCCCTTATCAGTTCTGTGATACTTAGCTTGCAGCTGTGAGGCAATTCACAGTCCTTCTTCTTTCACAAAGTGAAACACACTTTGCTCTGGTTTAGTTTCCAAGTGGGGAAAAATCAGCACACAAAAGGTCAAAGTCAGTAAAGCAGTCATGAAACACAGCGATCAGATAATCCTCCACAATGGCCAAACCCACAGGCTGCTATTTATAGCAGCCTCACTAATTACCACAGCCCCACCCAACCACAGGTGGCCTCATTTTGTTTGATAATAATCTCTCAGTTGTTGTTGCCTATGCATTGCTCTCCGCATGCGTGACTGTATCATTAACTCTTGTTCGGAATCCAAGGAAGAGCTAGATAATCGATCTCCTTCTGAGCTGTCTGCCACACTCTCCTCCTCCCTGTCACTCATGTCTTCTTGGTCAGAGGAGCCTTCATCAGCAGATTCCACCAGGGGCAAAACAGGCCTGCGGCATGTGGATGTCTCCCCCACATCCACAGTCCTTGGGGCAGGAGCTGGGCCAGAGCTAACCACAACATCAACATATAGCATAATGTGCTGATGTCATGAGCTGATGAGGTTATTGTAGGAACTGAACTCTCACACAAATTGAAACATTTGGGCAAGTTTCCCTGACATTATTTGATCAAATATAAATGTAAAGGTATTTCCTTGGACTTTATACTCCTGGCTTGGCTTCCTGCTGAAATTCTGTCTCTCAAACCATTTATAGTATATCTTCTGACTGGATGGTTTCATAGATTTTTTCCCCTATCCTACATTTGCTTTTTATGTGTTTTCAGAAGGATCTAAATTACTTTGTTGACAATCGACCTGCTTTTTCTTTGTAATGTTCTAGTTATTCCCTTGGTACTGGAAGAACATATGCTATTGTATACTGTATTTTTAGAAAACATAATTTACTAGGCCCTGTGTAAATATTGAAACACTTGAAATGACATGCAGTGAATTTATACTGCCCCATTGTCATCATGTGTGGATTTTAATACAGTTTAATAGGCTGCCCTGCAAAGCTATGGATTTATATGTCAAGTCCACAGTTTTATTTGCTAACTTGTTATTAGAATCAGAAACACAAACTGCCTAGAATACGCTATTGCCTAGATATATGTCATAATATATATGTCACAAGGTACAGTATTTTAGAGAGGATGTCTCTGTACGCTGACCTACTTTTCCATTCTCTTAGCCAGAAGCGTTTTCTTTTCATATCTGGGTAACATAATTCTTTCCCTGTCTGTTTATTGATCTCATATACTAGGCTGGTCTTTGTCCATGAGTTCAACAGCCTTGATAAATAAAATACTGGAAACATGAGTTTTGCACAACATTCTGGCATTAATAATTTAGAAAATAAAATCTATGATTATTTTGAAAAACCGAAAGGGTTTATTTTCCCCCTGTTTTATCTTAACCCACCAATAATTGGAAGTGATTCTAAACTCCTAGAACTGATTGACAATTCCATATATCATTTGGTGGACTCCTATCCTAGAATGGAATATACCTAGTGGTGAAATCTACTTATCTTCCATACTGGTTTGGAAGCACATGCTTTTTTCACCCTCAGTGCACACCCAGAAGGCTTTGCGCATGCACAGGGTAAAAAACAAGAAAATAGCAACATCGGGTAGGTGGGAGGAGCCTTGCGCTGCCACAATTACTGATTCTCTGAACCACCGATGGCCACCGCTACAGGTATGCCCAAACTGGGGTATACTGATAGGATTGCCATTTGTCCAAAATGGTGTAGAGACTCCTGCTAGAGTGGGTGGTTGGACTAGATGACCTACAAGTTCTCTTCTAACTGTAATAATCTGTAATCTGATTTGACCACTGAGCACCTGATCTAAAGATGTCTACTCAGCCAGTTCCTGAGATCTCCTCAAGAAAAGCAATTTGTTAAGTAGCTCCATTTATTGTTTCACTTTCTTTTTAGTAGTGTTCTGCCGGTGTGTCTCAACTACCCGTAATTACAGGGTAATTAGTCCAGGAAGACACACACCACACGATAAAAGGAAAACCCAAAAATTTTTATAAACAGAAAAATAGAAACAGCTCCCTTTTTAAATGTCAAAGGGATTTTCTGGTACACACAAGGCACAAGTTAAATGCAGTCCAATTACTCACCCAATAACTGGGAAATTGAGTCCAAGTCTAAAGTCCAGAGAGTCCACACATACAATCCTGAAGAGCAAAAACCACGATCTTGACGAAACAATGAATCAGATAAACTGCCATGAGGCTAAAACACCAGGCTTCACTTTTATCTGTAGCACTAATTACAGCAGCCCCACCCAACCACAGGTGGCCTCATTTTCTCTTGTAATAATCCTTCAGTTGTTTTCTCCTATGCATCACTCTACGCATGCATGGATGTGTCATTAATTCTTGTTCAGAATCCAGGGATGATACAGATGACTGAATCTCCTCCTGGGCTGTCTGCCAAACTCCCCTCTTCCCTGTCACTCACGCTTCCTTGGTCAGAGGAGACTTCATCGGCAGATTCTACTGGGAGCAAAACAGGCCTGCAGCATGTGGATGTCTCCCCCACCTCCACCTCCACATTCCTTGGGGCAGGAGCTGGGGCAGAGCTAACCACAACAAGTAGATAGAACAATTCCCCTGTGCTGAACCTTTCTTTTTGCTGATTATGTCTTCACTCCTTGATTAAAAAATTATTCCTGCCCCTTTTTCCTGGCAGGAGGTTAAGTAAATTGCATTAGCATGTAGTCAACCAACCAAGCTGTTCCACATCCCCAAATCTGGTATATATCCAGTTTGCTTCTGTTTGTTGAAAAAATGTATGTGCTTTTCCCCAGATTTATTATTCTCATAGTTGTTGAACCAAGATTATGTTGGATAGATACTCTGGCAGGCTACTGACTTGAAGAAGATTGCTCTAGCATCTTTACCATCTTCTTGGCTAGTATTCATCAAGTCATGGCACCTAGCAATGAAGAGTCCTTTATAAACATTTCAAACACACAAGGGATAGGCATTAAGAAAACAAACCTTTTCTTGTTGGGTCGACTGTCCTATATAGCTCTGAATATAGTTTGATCGCTTGCACTACTGAAAGAAGCAATTCCTCCCATCTGAAAACATAAGATGTTTTTCTCTTGTTCTTTAAAAAGTTAATAGAGCAATTATGAATCAATCTCCCTCTCTTCCTTCCCTTCCTTCCTCTGGATATTTCCTCTCAAAATCTTAATAATCTTCACTTTCTTTCTTTTTTTGCTCTGTATTCATTTTCTGCCTCCCAACATTCCTTATAACCCTTATTAGAACATTCTTCATTTATCTGTTTGTCTATAGCAATATTACTTCATGATTCTTAACAAATGTATCTTTTCTTCCTATGGACCCTGAAAGCTTATGCACCAAAGACAAATTCCTTGCATATCCAATCACACTTGGCCGATAAATAATTCTATTCTGTTATGTTCTGTTTTCTGTTCTGTTCTGTTCCATTCTTCAATTGGGGAGGGATAAATTCCTAAAGGCGTAGGTACTGGTCATTTGCAACATTTACCACATGATAATCTTTAATCTCCTGGACATGGAATTACAGTATAGAATGTGGGAGATTAAACTAGTGGCAGAGCAAATGTTTCTGAATTCAGATGATTTGTCTCTCTGTAAACTGTTGATCATTATGGTAGATTCAAAACCTTTCTCCTCTAGCTTTGCATGGGTTGAACACGAATCAGCTCTCATGGCTACTATCTTGTGGCTTTATTCTAAGCTGCTTATTTATTACCTGTCTAATCAGTCATGTAGCATATACCACGGGATACAATTTTTCTGCTTTCTTCTTTTCCCCAGGGATAGCTTTCAAAAGCCATTCTTAATCCTTGGCTGTACTGTATGCAAACGCTAACCATAGGCAGTCTCATTAAATCCCATTGTTTGCAGTGTTTTTAAAAAGGCTGTCTAAGACAACTTTGGAACTGTTCAACAATCCCTCCCTGAAGTCAAGCATTTGTCGGATATTTCCTCTGGAATTCTTTATTGCCACCTGAAACAGAACTGAAGAGTATAGAGAGAGTTGTAGTATAACAAAGAGAAAAGAAAAAGATATAGCTTAAAGCAGTGTTTCCCAACCTTTTTTGAGCCGTGGCACATTATTCATATTTTCAAAATTCTGGGGAACACTGAACGGGGGGCGGGGGCGGGGGGGGTAATGAAAAGTTTGGACAAAAAAAAATGTCTTCCTCCATTTCACTCTATTTCTCCCTCCCTCTTTCTCTCTCTTCCTTCCTTCCTTCCCTTCTTTCTCTCTCTCCATCCCTCTTTCTTTCTTCCTCTCTTTTTTGTTCTCTTTCTCTCTCCCTCCTTCCCTCCCTCTATGTCTTTCCCTCTCCCTCCTTCCCCCTCTCTTTCTCTCTCTCTCTCTTGCTTTCTTTCCCTCTCATTCTCTCTCCCCTCCTTTCTCTCTCTCTCTCGTTCTCTCTCGTTCACCACGCCAGCAACAGAGAGAAAAAGAGAGAGAGAGAGAGACGGAGAGAGAATGGAGGGCGCCGTTGTCTTCGCCTCCGCCCGCCGGCTCTGCAGCTAAGAGGTAGCAGCCATCAGACCCCTTGCCCTCCCAGACATCCCCAGCGCCCGGCCACGCGCCGCCTCCCGTTAGCCCGGCCAACTTTTCCCTGCTGCCGTTTTCTCTTCATGGCGCAAAGTCACACAGTCCCGGACTCCCGGATCCCTCGCTTCTCTGGCCAGCAAGCTGGCTGCCCGGCGCGGTGCTTTCCTGGACAGATGGCTTTGCTGACCGGAGAAGCGAGCGATCCGGGAGCCCGGGACTGTGTGGCTTTGCGCCATGAAGAGAAAACAGCAGCAGAGAAAAGTCGGCCGGGCTAACGGGAGGCGACGTGTGGCTGGGCGCTGGGGACGTCTGGGAGGGCGAGGGGGCTGATGGCTGCTGCCTCTTAGTTGCAGAGCCGGCGGGCAGAGGCGAAGACAACGGCGCCTTCCATTCTCTCTCTGGCGGCGGAGGAGAGGGGGTGGATTGCGCCCCAAGACAGGAGGCGGCGGCAGCGAGTGGGCGGATCGGGCGGGCAATGGGGCAGGGCAGAGAAGCCAGGGGCACGTTTGGCCGGAGGCACCGTGGGGAGGCAGGGGCGGCCGCGGCTCCCTTTACTCCTACTGCCACACCTCCCCGCCCTTGCCTCCTTTTTTCCGCCTTCCTTCTTTGGGGCCCAGCAGGAGAGCACCGGAAACAGCTGCATCGGGCAGCAGCCGGGGGACAGCTGCGAGTGGGAGCTCCAGGTCGGAGGCACTGGTGGTCCGGCACTGGCAGAGCCCCGCCCAGCTGGAGCTTCCAAAGACTTCGCGGCACACCTGGCCGTGTCTCACGGCAAACCGGTTGGGAAACGCTGGCTTAAAGAATCAGATAAAACGCAAGAATGTAGAGAAAAAGAAGGACTAGCTGGAAAAAACATAATATATTTGTTATGGTTAGCTCTGGCCCAGCTCCTGCCCCAAGGACTGTGGATGTGGGGGACATCCATATGCCGCAGGCCTGTTTTGCTCCCAGTGGAATATGCTGATGAAGGCTCCTCTGACCAAGAAGACCAGAGTGACAGGGAGGAGGAGAGTGTGGCAGACAGCTCAGAAGGAGATCAATTATCTCTCTCCTCCTTGGATTCAGAACAAGAGTTAATGATACAGCCACGCATGCGGAGAGCGATGCATAGGCAGCAACAACTAAGAGATTATTATCAAAGAAAATGAGGTCACTTGTGGTTAGGTGGGGCTGTGGTAATTAGTGAGGCTGCTTTAAAGAGCAGCGTGTGGGTTTGGCCATTGTGGAGGATTATCTGATCGTTGTGTTTCGTGACTGCTTTACTGACTTCGACCTTTTGTGTGCTGATTTTTTCCCGCTTGGAAACTAAACCAGAGCAAAGGGTGTTTCACTTTGTGAAAGAAGGACTGTGAATTACCTCACAGCTGCAAGCTAAGTATCTCAGAACTGATAAGGGACTTGTACCAATTACCAGTTTGTTTGGAGATGAGTGCTCTTTGCTATACAAAAAGAGGGCTTAGTTTAAGTGAATTTTCATTATAAAGAACATTGTTTTGAATTTTCAAACGTGTGTGTGTGTGAAATTTGTATCTGAATTTTTGGGAGGATTCTGCCAGAGAGCTCGACAGAACAATATTTATTAGAAGATACATCCCCCTCATTTATTACCTTTATAAATACTCCTTCCTCCTCCTATTTTTCCTAGAAGAGCAATCCTGTGAGGTGGGCTGGGCTGAGAAAGAGTGACTAGCCCAAAGTAACCAGTCTGTTTTCATGCCTAAAGCAGGATTACAACTCACAGTCTCTTACTTCCTATACCACCATCCTAATCTGCAACCTTAAACACTCAGAGAGCCATTTTGACCCATTTTCCACAGAAAAGAAAACACTGGGACCCACAAAACTCTTCTGGTGCCTGACTATTTCCTGAGCATCCGCAAAACTAGAATATATAGTTGAATTTAAAGGTTCTGTTGTCTTCTGAAAGTTTTTTTTTCTTTGATTTATCCATGTTGGCCTACCGGGAGGGTCAAAAAGCTTAATAAATTGCACATCAGTGGGTGTCACACATTGGTAGTTGTGACGCATACTTTGAACAACAGGGAGCTGCAGCAGAGGGATGAAAGAGACACACGGGGCTCCAGAGCTATGGGTTGCTGACCCCTGCTCTAATCACTAGATCAGATTGGCTCTCAGAATTGCTAAAGGAAAAATAATAAATGGGGTGAATTGAAAAGTAGAACAGAACATCTAGTAAATTTCTTGATCTTGGATGCCACATGGAACTTTTAGAATTAGCCAACTTGCCCTTTGGTGAGACTCCTGAGAATTCTAAATCTGTACATCTGGAGGTGTCCTGAAGGAACAGAGAGAAATTGAGAGGAAATTGTGTTATGGGGACAAGTGCACATAAAAGTGTAACAAACAGTAGAATTCATATCGTGAGGTTGAAAGAGAATTCTGGCCATCTATTAAGAACAATTTAAATTTTAATGAAAGTGTTTTTCTTCACGGGAAAGTGTACAGCTAAAACCTATGGATTTTATCTAAAGGTGTAAGGTTCAAATCTTATGAATATTTGTCTAAAGGTAAGATAATTAAATGAAACAGTTATCTTGCCTCACAGAAAAATGTGGACTGCCATCTGTGTAAGATTTTACAGCAATGACTTAACCATTCTATTTGCAGTTCTTTTCTAGTTTACTTACTATTTCATCCCTGCCTTCATATATATTTAATGTCTGTTTTTTAAACCTGTGAAGTACATGTATCCTTGGCCTGAATTATGTTCTTCTGAGAAGTTCAGTCTTGGCTTCAGTAAATAAAAGAATGTGTATCTGAGGTTTCATTCTAGAAATCAATAACATCGTTGTGAAAATGCAAACATCAGCTGAATGTTGCAGCTCCATGAGATTTGCTTCTTGGCAAACACGGCACTGTTCTATCTCAAGCGTATGGGTGTTGTTTTGGATCTGATAGGTTTGGGCACTGTGTGTATCATTGAAGCATGCCTTGGCAACTGTTATTTACAGTAGTGCTATTACTCTCTACTCACGCAACTCTTTACTATGGCAGGAGCGGTGCCCCAAGAGAGGCATTCTCAGTCTGGAAAGTGCATAATTAATGGTGATAACATGGGATATATAAACATTGATGCTCTAGAGATCACTGAACACTGCTATGCACAAATCATGTGGACATCTGTAGCTGTTTATTAATAGGGGTTCACTCAATTCGCTTCCTTTTATTTATGTTATTTATTGCCTGCCTTTCAGCAGTGGAAGTCTCTCAGGCAACTCATAAGGCAAGTGAAAAAATAATACAAATATAAAGAATCAAAAACAATACCATCACGAAGTAACAGAATGAAACAAATACTGCATGGTCAGAAGCTATTGGTGGCAATAGGGGAAGCAACCTGAATCCTTAAGGTCTTCTTAAGTCTTCTATTTCAGATCATATTGTTTGTAGAAAACAGGTACTGATTAAATACTAGCCACTGGAAAGTTATCTTGTCCATTGAAGGTGTGGGTACTGTTGTACATACTCTTGATCAGTTGGAGGATGATGAAGATATGGAGGACTCAGATTCAGATAGTGTTTATGAAGTAGTGGGGGGCCTGGGGTTACAGGTAGTAGAACAGGTGGGAGGCCAGCCACAGGATGGGGCTATGAGTTCAGGATCTAGCGAGGGAGAATCAGATGCACGCTGGGTTAATCCTAAATTCAGAAGAATTCAGAAACGTAGAGAGCAAAGGTCTGGAAGAAGATATTAAGGAGAGGAATGGGTTAAATATTGTAGTGAGGTAATTTTTATTTATTTATTTATTTATTTATTTATTTATTTATTTGTTTGTTTGTTTGCTTGCTTGCTTGCTTGCTTGCTTGCTTGCTTGCTTGCTTGCTTGCTTGCTTGCTTGCTTGCTTATTTATTTATTTATTTTGTCCAATACAAATACACATTGAAGAGAAAGATATGTAATAATATAAGTAAAGAAAAGAATAGAAGAAAAGATATAAAAGTATAGGTGAACATATTTGAAAGGAAGAAAAGTTAAATGAGATAAGGAGAGACAATTGGACAGGGGACGGAAGGCACACTGGTGAACTTATGTACGCCCCTTACTGACCTCTAAGGAACCTGGAGAGGTCAATCGTGGATAATCTAAGGGAAAAATGTTTGGGGTTAGGGGTTGACACTACTGAGTCAGGTAATGAGTTCCATGCTTCGACAACTCGGTTGCTGAAGTCATATTTTTTACAGTCAAGTTTGGAGTGGTTAATATTAAGTTTGAATCTGTTGCATGCTCTTGTGCTGTTGCGATTGAAGCTGAAATAGTCATTGCCAGGTGGAACATTGCAGCATATGATCTTGTGGGCAATACTTAGATCGTGTTTTAGGCGATGTAGTTCTAAGCTTGGAGTTTCAATGTTGCCATAAAGAAATATGGAGGGGTTTTTTCGCCACGCTAAAGGAAGCCAAAGTATTTTGTGTTGTATTTAGTCAGAGTGGCTGTTTTTTATAGCTATGTAGTTAGGAAATAAATCTTGTCTAAGTTAAACAGGAAAAAGAATGTCACTCATGCCCTCATCACCTTGAGATTCAACTACTGTAATGGGGCTACCTTTGAAAAGTGTTCGGAAACTTCAGATCGTACAGAATGCAGCTGCGAGAGCAATCATGGGCTTCCCTAGGTATGCCCATGTTACACCAACACTCCACAGTCTGCATTGGTTGCCGATCAATTTCTGGGCACAATTCAAAGTGTTGGTTATGACCTATAAAGCCCTTCATGGCATCGGACCAGAATATCTCCAGGACCGCCTTCTGCCGCACGAATCCCAGCGACCGATTAGGTCCCACAGAGTTGGCCTTCTCCGGGTCCCGTCGACTAAACAATGTCATCTGGCGGGTCCCAGGGGAAGAGCCTTCTCTGTGGCAGCCCCGACTCTCTGGAACCAGCTCCCCCAGGAGATTAAAACTGCCCCCACCCTCCTTGCCTCCCGTAATCTCCTTAAAACTCACCTCTGCCATCAGGCATGGGGGAATTGAGGCATTCCCCCCTCCCCCGGGCCTATACAATTTATGTATGGTATGTCTGTGTGTATGTCTGGTTTAATAATGGGTTTTTTTAATTTTTTAAATTTATTAGATTTGTTGTGAATTGTTTTATTGTATGTTGTGAGCCGCCCCGAGTCTACGGAGAGGGGTGGCATACAAATCAAATAGATAGATAGATAGATAGATAGATAGATAGATAGATAGATAGATAGATAGATAGATAGATAAATGTTAGTTTGGATACTGCAGGTAATTCTCCAGCAGGAAAAAGGCAAAGCATGAGGTCTGAGGGAGGAAAAGTAGAGCTAAAAATTCTCCTTCAACCTCTAGTCAAACTACTCATTTACAAGCAGACAGGATCGTATCTTCTTTAGAGAAAGAGGAAAGCATTACATAGTCAATAATTGCCATAAGTTTGTTTTGCTTTAATGTGTGAGATTTTAAATCCAATTCTTTTTCTCTGGCCAGCCTTCCTATATGCTCATGTGTTTTATGGATATTGGAACATCTTTACATTTAACTTTGTTAACAGCACCACTTTTGGATCTGCTCTGACCACTAACTCAAGGCAAGAATTAAAATTAAGATGTGTATACCTACAGCGTTTCTAGGAGAGGAAATTTGAGAGCGGTAACATTTTACACTATGAATTCAGCTGGATTACTACAACAACTTTAGCTACAATGCAAAAACATATACACAAAACATGTAAATAAGCATCTGCTTTTGAAATTAATGGAGTTAAATGATCAGAGTAGTAGCTGAGTACAGGTAATCCTCAACTTATCACTATTCTTTTAGTGACCCTTTGAAGTTATGATAGTGCTGAAAATAGTGCGTTATAACTGTCGACTGTTATTACTATTGCAGCATTCCCGCTGTGACATGATTGCGATTTTCATACTTGGCAACTGGAATATATTTATGATGGTCGCTGTATCCCAGGGAAACCATGATCTCGATTTGTGATCTACCCAGACAGCTTCCAACAAGCAAGGTCAAGGGGGAAGCTAGATTTGATTAATGACTCTTGCAAAAAAGGTCATAAAATGTGTATAGTTGCATGATGACTCACTTAATAGCCACTTCATTTAATGATGACAGAGAAAAAGAGTGAGGAAAAGAGGGAGGAAGGAAGGAAGGAAGGAAGGAAGGAAGGAAGGAAGGAAGGAAGGAAGGAGAAAGAAAATAATGTTGACTTTCACAAGCAAGATACAATAAATAAAACAGTTCAGCAATACTCAGCAAAATGGATTGATTCATATGAAAGCACATGCCAGCAAAAGTCATTCATACAGTATATGAGAAAGTGTTTCTCCCAAGGACTGGGGATGAATTGCAGTATATCAGAGTTAAGCAAAGGCACAGCAAAGACTTTGCTCTCCCCTTCATAGGAATGCTCTCCACTGAAAGCTAGGCTGATCCATACTGATTTGATTTAGAGGCCAACATTAATCAACGATCAAATCAAAATTATATAATTGCATGTGCATGTACAAAGTCAATCCTCAGTGGATTTTTAAGAACAAAAAAACACAATATATTGTATTGGTCAAAAGTACCTCCTCAAATAAACAAAGAAACTAAAATAGTTCTTAAAAACTGAAGAGTTTTGTATAATAGCTCTAATTGTCCTTCACCATTTTTATCCACTCCTCTTTCCCCAAATAAATCATAGTAGAGATATCTCATTTTCTTTGCAATGTGCTGGGTCCACTGAAGGGCCACATTTACCTTTCCCTGCCCAAGAATTTGCTTCCGCACATGCACAGAAGCAAATAAATTACCAAAAATCGCCAAAATCTCACACGAGGATGCTCGCACACATGAAATTTCAGTGATTTTGAGTGATTTCTTTGCTTTCGCACATGCAAGGAACAAATTCTTGCACTGGGGTGCAGAGGGTGCAGTGGAGATGTGGAGATGCACACGCATCGCTGTTTCCACTACCGGATCGGTGATCCCAGGTGTACCGGAGGTAGCCCATTACTGGCTGGTACATATATGAATGAATTCAATTCAATTCAATTCAATTTATTAGATTTGTATGCCACCCCTGTCCGAAGACTCGGGACGGCTCACAACAACAATAAAAACAATAGTCTAGCGAGAACAAATCTAATATTAAAAAGCACATAAAAACCCTATCATATTTAAAAAGCAAACAACACATACATATCCAAACATAAATATAAAAAAGCCTGGGAGAAACTCCCCCATGCCTGGTGGTATAGATGGGTCTTGAGTAATTTACGAAAGACAAGGAGGGTGGGGGCACTTCTAATCTCCAGGGGGAGTTGATTCCAGAGGGCTGGGGCCGCCACAGAGAAGGCTCTTCCCTGGGGGCCCACAAAACGACATTGTTTAGTCGACGGGACCTAGAGAAGGCCAACCCTGTGGGACCTTATTGGTCGCTGGGATTCGTGCAGTAGTAGGCGGTTCCAGAGGTACTCTGGTCCAATGCCATGTAGGGATTTAAAGGTCATGACCAACACTTTGAATTGTGACCAGAAACTGATCGGCAGCCAATGCAGGCCACGGAGTGTTGCAGAGACATGGACGAATCTGGGAAGCCCCACGATGGCTCTTGCAGCCGCGTTCTGCACAATCTGAAGTTTCCGAACACTTTTTAGAGGTAGCCCCATGTAGAGAGCATTGCAGTAATCGAACCTTGAGGTGATGAGGGCATGAGCGACTGTGAGGAATGACTCCCTGTCCAAATAGGGTCGCAACTGGTGCACCAGGCGAACCTGGGCAAATGCCCACCTCACCACAGCGATAGTTCCCCCCCCCCCAGGGTGATGGACGGACAGATGGAATTGTCCTTGGGAGACAAGACCCACAGCCACTCCGTCTTGTCTGGGTTGAGTTTGAGTTTGTTGACACCCATCCAGGCCCCAACAGCCTCCAGGCACTGGCACATCACTTCCACTGCTTTGTTGACTGGACATGGGGTGGAGATGTATAATTAAATTACTTTAATTCAGCCAAGAAAATAAAGCACCCAGACTACAATCATTGATATTAACTAACTTAGCAATCTATGAGCACTTTGGAGAGAAACCTATGAGGTTGGTGTGGGAAGAGTTGCCACATTCCAATGATTCACTGCCTAACTAACTTGTTCTGACTGATGAAACTGCTTGGATGAGCAGTGAAAATATCTGAAACTAACAAGAAAATAAATCCATTTGCGATGACTAAACTTTTGGATAACTTTATCTGGATGACTGAGAATCTTCATCTAGCTGTAAGCAGAGTTTGCATACCATACAACAAATATTACGACAACATTTAACAACACAGCATTACCTAATCTTGCAAGTGAAACATATCAACATATTTTGCCAGACTCATCCTTGAATACAGTTCATCTGTCTGGAACCCATACCACATCTCGGACATCAACGCCCTTGAAAATGTCCAAAGATACTTCACCAGAAGAGCCCTTCATTCCTCCACTCGAAACAGAATACCCTACGAAAGCAGACTATCAATCCTTGGCCTAGAAAGCTTAGAACTACGATGCCTAAAACACGATCTAAGTATTGCCCACAAGATCATATGCTGAAACGTTCTACCTGTCAATGACTACTTCAGCTTCAACACAAGAGCACGCAACAGATTCAAACTTAATATTAACCGCTCCAAACTTGACTGTAAAAAATATGACTTCAGCAACCGAGTTGTCGAAGCATGGAACTCATTACCTGACTCAGTAGTGTCAACCCCTAACCCCAAACATTTTTCCCTTAGACTATCCACAATTGACCTCTCCAGGTTCCTTAGAGGTCAGTAAGGGGCGTGCATAAGTGCACCAGTGTGCCTTCCGTCCCCTGTCCAATTATCTCTCCTTATCTCATTTATCTTTTCTTCCTTTCAAATTTGTTCACCTATACTTTTATATCTTTTCTTCTATTCGTTTCTTTAGTTATGTTACTACATATCTATTCTCTTCAATGTGCATTATGTATTGGACTAACTAACTAACTAACTAACTAACTAACTAACTAACTAACTAACTAAATAAATAAATAAATAAATAAATAAATAAATAAATAAATAAATAAATAAATAAATAAATAAATAAATAAATAAATAAATAAATAAATAAATAAATAAATAAATAAATAAATAAATAAATAAATAAATAAATAAATAAATAAACTAACTTCACAAATTTAGATAGAAGAAGGATGAACTAAAGACAAATGTACATCATACATGTAATTGATTCAAAATATTAAGCTGTATTTTTAATGTACAAGATCACTGCAAATTTGTTTCCAATTTTGATTCCATATAATTTATCCATTTTAAAAGATGAAATTTCTTTAACTGCTTTTGCTGATGATTAGTGACAACACTTTAATGAATGATATTTCTCTGTGAATGATAGATTAATTTCTATAGCGTGTTTCTTGGAATATGAGATAATAGCTTTCTGGCTTAAAAACTAAAAGTACCATAATGAATGGAGGAAAGAGAGTGCATTCATGCTTATTCCACTGCTATTTTGGACCGGAAGAGTTTTTATTTGCATAATGAAGAAGTTACCATTTCTATTCAGACAGAATGTAAATTTGATAAAGGTTAGAATATAACTCCCCATCTGACAAAACATAAATTTCCGCTGGTTCTGTAGGCATGGCTAAGTGGGGGGCATGTGACTGAGGGTGTTGGCCACACGAAATCAGTCACATGACCATCAAACCATACCCACAAAATAAGCCACACCCACAAAACTGGTAGCAAAATATTTTAGAATCCACCCCTGGTTTGATCCTGGCCAGCTCAAGGTTGGCTCAGCCTTCCATCCTTCTGCAGTAGATAAAATGAGGACACAGATTATTGGGGGCAATGTCCTGACTCTGTAAACTACTTAGAGAGGGAAATAAAGCACTATGAAGTGGTATGTAAGTCTAAGTATTATTGTTATTCATGCATGAAGACTGTATTATTAAGGAGTATCCTTCAATGGCTTAAAAATAAAACAATTAAAAAGGAAGAGAAAGTTTCACCTTTTCAGTGATGGATTTTTTAATCCACTATTAAAGTTATGTGCCATATTTCTGTTTGTATCAATACTCAGGAAAGAAGTACAAAGAAAAAAAATGTGTGCTAGAGGAAACATGGAGAGCATTGCTTCTGAAATTCATCACAACTATCTTACCAGCAACATTCATAAGAAGCTTTTATATTTCTATGTAATGAAGCAATGTGTTGCATTGGTGATTGTGTATTGTATCTGTTTCTTCTTTTTGTTCTTTTTGTATCTTTGTATTTATGTACACTGAGAAGCACAGAATGGACTTTGCATAGGCTGTTATCTGAGTCACATTATTGTAAGGAAAGAAGATGTGAGTTTATAATGGACCAGCCAGCAACATTCTCATCTACAGCCCAAAGTATTCACGAATATTTCCCCCCAGATATTATTCTCCATAGCCTCAAGCCCCATTGGTCCCATTCTTAACTTTTGTTTTACTGATTTTCCCACTCTCCATGTCTCTGTCTCTATCACCCTGTCTCTCTCTGTGTGTCTCCCTGTCTCTGTCTGTGTGTCTGTGTGTCTGTGTGTCTGTGTGTCTGTGTGTCTGTGTGTCTGTGTGTCTGTGTGTCTGTGTGTCTGTGTGTCTGTGTGTCTGTGTGTCTGTGTGTCTGTGTGTCTGTGTGTCTGTCTGTCTGTCTGTCTGTCTGTCTGTCTGTCTGTCTGTCTGTCTGTCTGTCTGTCTGTCTGATGTCTCTCTCTCTCTCATGCATAACCCTCCCCCTTTCAATGATTAGTCCTGCTGGCAGGGTTGGGTTGAAATAAATACCAATAAAATTGGTGAACTTGAAATCAATCATTAAAATAATTACAGATTAACAGTGTTGATTAAGGAGATGCATTCTGCTCTCCTAAATACTGAGTATTAGCTAACTTATATAGGAAGGCGCGTTTTCACACATGCATGCTACACCTAGCAGCATAGCATGCTCGGAGTGACTTCTTCTGGTGCTGACAGGGGTGGGTTCTGGTTTCTCCCACTGCTGGTTTGTTCAGGGGCACACTGCAGAGGCACATGTTCACACATAGTACTTAAAAAAAGAAGATGGTGGTGCCTACAGCATCGTCAAGAGAACTGGATCAGGGGCATGGGAGGCCTGGGTTGCTGCCGATTCCAGTGACCACGCCACCAAGTTACTACTAGTTCCATAGAACTGGTCTGAACTGGGAGGATCCCACTTCTGGTTCAAAGAATTCCCAGGATCCTCCTTAGTTCCCTGGAAAATAAAAGTACAGGAAGAAAGAAATGCTTTCAGACTTACAAGATTGTGCTACTGAAACCTCCCAATAAAGATAGTGTTAGAACTCATGATTTATGCTTCTTTAATGGACTTCTTGAAGGCTAACATCAATCTTGCAAGTCTGAAATCACTTCCCTCTTTTACTCTGTTAAACTAAGTATGTGGTACACTGTTCTGGTCATCAGCAATGTTCGAGTTCAGGACACAGATCTTATGATATCTGTGTTTAACCTTATACAATAAGGTTATAAACATTTGTTTTCATTCACTTTTGTTCTAAGATTGAACTACTTTCAAGCAACCAAAGTAAACTATGTATGTTTGTATGTGATAGGCTTATAACCATATGCAATGATGCACTTTTCTAGACTACACAAATAAAGCAACTTGCATGCAAGCCAATCCACCCAGACTCTGAATAGCTAATATTTCCTTCTTACAATAAAAGGATTGAGCAATTCTGGTAATCCTGATAGTGCAGAAAAAATATACTGTAATGAGGATTCTCAAGAAAAACAATGTTGAAAGGCAGTCATGTAATGAAACAGTAGAGAAAAAAAATAGCCTATGAACCTGAAATTTAATGTACAAAATCAACATCATAAGCAACTTCATTCTTGTAGGATATTAGGCCAAATGAGCTTTGAAGACATAAGAGAAAGTTACTTTAAAAGACATGCATAGTTCAAGGGGGGGGGGGGACACCACCCACTATTGGGAAGTTTTTACTAAATGCAAAATATTTTAGATCACAGAAGGCTGATTTGCTTTTGAAGTGACAGAATCAACATTCAAACAATCCCGCTTTTATGCACCAAAATGAAAGAGTCTTTCTCATGCATTCACAAAAGAAAAAAAACCCACACACAATCAGATCAGAACTAATATGAATAATTTCATTCCTTCGTTGGGAATGAAGAAAAAAAGGTAGATTTTCCCTGAAATTCATTTTGGGACATTCCAGCTAAAGCTACATTTAAAAGAGTGGGTCTGCTTTAAATTTTCAAACAAAGGAAGAAATTGTAGATCCACCATGAGATGGGCTGACTGAAGTAATTTTTTTTTCTTCCTCATCAATGATTTCTTATACTCTGGCTGAACTATCAAGGAACCAGGTGCTCTATGAGAAACATGGGTTGGTGGCAGTGTTCCCTCTAATCTTTTTTTGGGGGGGGCGGAAAAGTATAGTGTCTGAGCGGCAGTCCCTTCGGGACTGGGCGGCACAGAATAAATAAATAAACAAACAAACAAACAAACAAATAAAAAACTCACCCTGTTTTGCCTCAGAGAATTTCATAATAAAATACTGTACTGTATGTCTATAACAGTGAGCTCATAATAGCGCAACTCTATCAATATCAAAATGCCACTTAAATAGTTGAGCTAGTTTCAAACTAGATTTTGATTTTCTTTCTCTCTTCCTTACTCCCATTCTTTTTCTTTCTCTTTTCCTTCCTCTCTTTTTTCTATCTGTTTCTCTCTCTTCCTCTCTTCCTCTCTCTCTCCTTCCCTCTCACTCTTTCCCTCTCGGCTTCTGGGCAGGTTTGGAAAACTCTGAGTTGATGATGATTTTTAAGTGAGCGATTGCTCACTGCTCAGCTTAGAGGGAACTATGGTTGGTGGTCTGAACTTTTCCCTTACTTCATCAATTGGCAAATTCTTATATATTGTAAGATACTATTCCCACTGCTCTCACTATTTGATTAATAAAAGCCGTGTTTAATGATTTGAGTGATATTAAGTGAAATTTGCTCTCATCTTCCCCAGGAAGTTAGTTTTTAAAAACCTCACAAGCAAGCAGATTTTATTAAATGCATTGCAGCAAGGATGTTTACCTATTGGTATATTTCAGAAGAAATTTGTTTCACTTGCATCAGGGTTGTTTTTGATCTTGAGGGGCTATATGGCCAGCTTGACATCACCCGTGTCAGGGGTGCCTATCATGGTCCGAGCAATCTGCCAGAGAAAACAGGCTCCTGAACTCCATTTTCGGCTGCCATAGCCTCCTGCAGCCTTCTGTCAGCAAAAATGGATCTAAGTAGGGCCGCAGTCCTCCCAAGCTCTATTTCTTCTGGCCGAGCCACTGTGGCCAATCCTTCACTGTTTCCAGGGCAGCTATGCGGGTCAAATCTAAGCACCCTGTGGGAAAGATCCAGCACCCCGGCTTTGAGTTTAACACCCCTGTTCTACACATAAATAATCTGGCAAATTTTTATCTATAGAAGTGAAACAATAAAAAAAACTCAGCTTGGAAGAATAACTGTATGTTTTCCTCAATTTTGGTCCTGTCAATACCATTTTGCAGTTCTTCCTGACATTCGGGGCAGAAGAAGAACTTTGGCACAATGCTTGTCAGTTTCAATCATTAAAGACAAGGAAGTAACCAGAAAAGTTTCAGGGTTCTTCTCCAGATTTAAAAACTAATACCTAATATTTTATTGTTGTGTTGCTGTATGGTGTAGGCTCTCCTGCTTGTGAAAGGAGTTGAATTAAACGACCTCCAAGGTCCCTTCCAACTTTGTTATTCTATATTTTGTATTCTGTGTACATGAACTCTCCCAGGTTTCATGCAGACCAGTGTTTTTCAAACTTGGCAATTTTTAAGATGTGTGGACTATGACTGCTCATTTATTAGTTGCCTCGAACATAAAATAGAAGCCTTTATTGGCCAAGTGTGATGGGACACACTAGGAATTTGTCTTTGTCAAAATCCTTCATGAAATATGGTTTCCAGACCTGACTAGAATATTCTATGTGCAATTTGATAACACAAAATTGACATCTATTCTCCTATACTACTCATTTAATTTCAACTGACATAAGCAGGCAGGGATGGGTGGTTGTGGGCAGCTGCCATCAAGGGATAAGGTAGGTGCCTAAAAGAGCAGAGATGGGAGTAGATGGGGCAGGGGAGGAAGTTTATTATCTAGTTTGGATCCAGGAAGAGGTGAGTTCCTCTCTGTTTGGACCAATGTTCCCTCTATTTTTTTTCCGGTGTGGGCGGAAAAGTATTGTGTCTGAGCGGCAGTCCCTTTGGGACTGGGCGGCATAGAAGGATAAGTAAGTAAGTAAGTAAGTAAGTAAGTAAGTAAGTAAGTAAGTAAGTAAGTAAGTAAGTAAGTAAATAAATAAATAAGGGGGGGAAAACCAAAATCTATTACTATTATTACTATCTTCTCCTCTTTTTCCATCCCTGTCTCCTCCACCCTTGTGTGTGTGTGTGTGTGTATGTATGTGTGTGTGTGTGAACTCTTAAATCATTTCCAATAACAGGTGAACTATTGGAAATGGTTCAAGAGTTCACACATACACACACACACACAAACGGCTGGGGTTTTTTTTCTCTGTTATTATTTGGGTGCTTTTTACCATATGCTTTAAATCAAGAGTCATTTCTCTCTCTTTCTCTCTCTTTCTCTCTCCCCCTCTTGCTCTCTCTATCTTTTTCTCACTTTCTCCCTCTCTTTCTATCTCTCTCCCCCTCTTGCTATCTCTCTCCCCCCTTTCTCTCTCTCTCTCTTTCTCACTTACTTTATCTCTCCCTCTCTCTGTCAGCGAGGGGGCTGCGAGAGCGCTTTCTCCGAGCACTTCGGGAACGCCTGCCCTGCCTCTACTGCAGCCCCCTTGCTGAAAGCTCTGGACGAAAGCGCTCCCAGCAAAGGGGCTGTGAGAGGGGTGGGGCAGGCGTTCCTGAAGTGCGTGGAGAAAACCCTCTCTCGCAGCTCCCTGGCTGGGAGCGCAGTAGTGGAGAAGGAGAAGTGGAGAACCCTCTCTCACAGGCCCCGCCGTGGGAGAAGTCGCGCCCCAAGGCAGGAGGTGGCGGAGGAGCAGAGGGGGCAGATCGGGCGGGTGGGGGGGCAGCGGCGAGAGGCCAAGGGTGTGAGGGGGCCGGAGGCACCTTGGGGAGGCAGGGGCAGCCGCGGCTCCCTTCCCTTCTACTGCCGGCACCTCCCCGCACACACCCGTGTGGGCTGGCAGGGGGGTGGGGAGCATGCACCCGTGGAAAAGGGGGGTATTTTGGTGTGCGCGCATGTGCACACGCGCAGCTTACAGGGAACACTGGTTTGGACCGGTTTGCTCAAACCGGTAGCAAACCGCTGGTGATGTCATGATGTCACAGAACTGGATCGGTCAGTGCTAGTATGCGGGTGTTGCCATCCCTTTTTAAAAAAAATTCTGACTTTTTTTTGAGGGGGAGATGTTTTATTTTGGGGAGGATTTGTTTCTGGGTTTTTTCCCCTGGCATGCACATAAACCGAACTTCCAGCACTGTATATATCTCACCATCTTCTTTTCGGCTGGAGGAAATGAACCAGCAGTAAGATAAGTTAGAACCCACCTCTGGATCCAGGGTGTGTGTATGACCTTGCCTAATGACTGCATGGGATTCACACAACAGCAGCAACTGGGATTGAATTGCTGGAAATGCCATTGCTAAGTGGAACACTCACTGATATGTCATTTAAAAACTGCATTACTTAGTGATAGAATTGCTGGGTGAACGAATGGCAGTTATATGGCTTTTTAAAAAGCTTTTACCCACGTATGCTGCTTGAAGTTTAATTTAGTGTGTTATGTAACCATCAAAACCACAATTCTTTATTAGGCACCTGAACCTTTTCTCAGAAATATCACTGAAAGTTCATGGGATTTACTGCTACATCAAATTGACAAAGAATTGCAGTGTAAATTTGTTTCTGAGTAAACAAGACCCAATTGGGCTTCAGAGTTCTTAGAAAAATACAGCTAGCTTTAATCTGATACCTATATTTTTAAAATTCTTGAATTGCTGTGATAGAAATGCTGAAGTCAAATATAGTTGAAGGCAAAAATATTTTGGTATTTTATTATTATTAAATTATATAATGTTAATATATTATAATGTTAATGTTTTACAGGTAGTCCTCAACTTACAACAGTTCATTTAGTGACAGCTCAAAGTTACAGCGACACTGAAAGAAATGACTTATGACCATTTTTCACACTTACAACCATTGCGGCATCTCTATGGTCATGTGATCAAAATTCAGACCCTTGGCAACTGACTCATATTTATGACGGTTGCAGTGTCCCAGGATCATGTGAACTTCTGACAGGAAAGTGAATGAGAAACCCAGATTCACTTAACAACAATGTTGCTAACTTAACAACTGCACTGGTTCACTTAACAACTTCAATTCAATTCAATTTATTAGATTTGTATGCCGCCCCTCTCCGTAGACTCGGGGCGGCTCACAACAGTAATAACACAGTATATAACAAATCTAATAATTAAAAGTCACTAAAAACTCCTTATTAAAAGAAAACATACACACAACATACCATGCATAAACTGCATAGGCCTGGGGAAGATGTCTCAGTTCCCCCATACCTGGCAGCAGAGGTGGGTTTTAAGAAGTTTATGAAAGACAAGGAGGGTGGGGGCAATTCTAATCTCTGGGGGGAGCTGGTTCCAGAGGGTCGGGGCCACCACAGAGAAGGCTCTTCCCCTGCGTCCCACCAGATGACATTGTTTAGTCGATGGGACCCGGAGAAGGCCAACTCTGTGGGACCTAACCAGTCGCTGGGACTCATGTGGCAGAAGGCGGTCCCGGAGATATTCTGGTCCGGTGCCATGAAGGGCTTTATAGGTCATAACCAACACTTTGAATTGTGACCAGAAACTGATCGGCAACCAATGCAGACTGCGGAGTGTTGGTGTGACATAGGCATACCTAGGGAAGCCCATGATTGCTCTTGCAGCTGCATTTTGCACGATCTGAAGTTTCCGAACACTCTTCAAAGGTAGCCTCATCTAGAGAATGTTACAGTAGTCGAACCTCGAGGTACCGTGGCAAGAAAGGTCATAAAATGAAGTTATCATTAACAAATGTCTCACTTAGCAACAGAAATGTTGGGCTCAATTGTGATTGTAAGTGAAGGAATACCTGTATGATACAGGTAATCCTAGAGTTATGACATTTCAGTAAGTGACCATTTGAAGTTATGACATAACCCTGCCAAGTACTCATAATACAGTCCCAAAGTTACAAATGTTGCAGCACCAATGCAGTTGTTCACACTTACAAATGACCACAGAGGCTCTGCAACATTTGCACTTCTATACCCCTACACCTCACTTACCTTGCAATGATCTAGTGAGCCATCAGTTCCTTTGCCAGCTTTGCAGGGGTGGATTCCACTTACATTCCCTACTGATTCGCATTGCATCAGGGAAATGATCCTCCACGCATGTGCAGAAACCTTTACACATGTGCAGAGGGCTCTTTGGACGCCATTTTCATGAAGTGGTGACCAGAGGACTGTTTCAGAGGTGTGGCCAGCCAGCCATCACTTCTGGTTCGGAGAGTGGGGGCAAATTTACGCCCTGGTTCGTGGTGAATAGAGGCCTAAAGTAGTGCAAAATCATATGAGATCAGTAATGCGAGATCTCACATTGCTCATCTTGCATGATTTTACGCTACCATACTTTGGGTCTCTGTTCTCTTTGAAAGGAGGCTTGCATGAGGCCTATGTAGCAGGATCCATATGGGAGGCCTTTTATGCCATGGCAACCACCCTGTGGAACATTATCACCCTTGACGTGAGACTGGCTCCATCCTTGATATCCTTTTGGAAACCCGTCAAAACCTGGTCATGTCAATAGGCTTAGGAGGAGGGGTGTCTCACAAAATTGGGAATTTAATGAGATGCTACATTGCATGTTCTTCCTATCCCTTTTTTCCCCACAGTCACATTAATCTTTCAATGGTAGGGTTTTTGTAATTACTGGTTTTTATTATTTTATTCTAAGCCTCCCAGTCATATTTTTGTGAGATAGACAGCATATAGATATGATAAATAAATAAATACTAATAATGGTCTGTCAAATACATAGTGAGGCTGTGTAACCTTCATTCTGATCTGTTGATAGAGGATGCAGCTGCTTCCATTTCTTAATTGGTTTCCAGAACATGAATAACCAGGCCCAGAAAGCTCATGTGCTGACATGTATTGCTAACAACCTTATGAATGTCTCTCTCTCTCCACATGAAATGTAAACTTTCAGATATCTCCAGATGGCAGTAGATAGATGAAGGGGAAAAAATCAACTTGTTGCTCCATCTAGTGATTGTCTCTGTTTTTGTACCTCAGATATACCTTAGATCAGGGGTGGACAGCAGGCAGGATGGGGTGGAACGTAGTTACACCAGCGAAAATGAAGCTGTGTGCCCAGTTCTAGCTGATTGACACCCATTTGCCCAGCTATCCAGCCTGAGGCAGGGGGCGACCCAGGAAGGAGCGCGGGAAACGCAAAGCCAATTGTCACCCCAGAGAGTGACACTGCTGAGGTTGTAAGTCGAGGACTTAACAGTTCACTTGAACAATAATAATTGTTCAAGCCACTCCCACATGGTCACATGACCATCAAGCCACACTCACAAAATAAGCCACACCCACAGTGTGGCAGTAAAAATTTTGGCTGCCCATTACTGCCTTAGATATAGTCTATCCCATATCTTATAAAACATTCACTTCTCTCTCTGGCTTTATTCAGGTTTATTCAGTCATAAGTAAACAGCTATATGACAAATTTTATCCTCTAAACCTGTGCATATGTATCATAAACTCCACTCATTCCACACATGATTGCAATCATATACACAACGAATATGGAAAAAAGCCTGATTAAATTCAGTGTGACTTTCTTCAAAGTACTGTAGACATGTTATTCATAGAACTGGGTGTGAAATGCTGGTTCATAATAGGAAATCTGTGCCCTGAATGTTAAGTGAAATATAGTAATAATTAATGTTTTTCAGTTGCATTTTTCACATTATCAGTGTTTTATCCTGACATTCTCGTTCTCACTGCATCTTTAATTAAGACTACTATGCCTGGCTTCTAACTACAAATGTGACTGTATAATTCCACCTGACATTCATCTTGTTTCTAGAAGGCAGGAAACTGAATTTGCACCCAATCCTGGCTTGCAAATTAGCACTCTCTCTAAAATATCTCGAAATTCACACACCTTTAAATGAAACATCCACCGTGCTACCTAATGAGGGTTTGTACAACTTTGTTTTTGATGTGTTTTCAGAGCAATAATATTTAGGCAGCAACATGCTGTCCATTCCAATGGCACACTGAAAAACAATGATTAATGCCTTAATCTTTTTTAATGAGATAGCACATCTATTCTGCTAAGTCTTTCAGTGTAAACCTACTAAATATTCTATGTGCATTGATATGTGTAAACATCTGCGTCCAGGTGGCGTTCCTCTTTGCTGGCGCTACCGGAACTCTCCTGGCATGCGCAGAAGCAAAAAATCGGTGAAAATTGGCGAAATCTCGCTCATGCACATATCCTCATGCGAGTTTTGGCTTCCAGTGCATGTGCAGAAGCCAAATTTTATGCTGATGCATGCACCTGCCCACTGGTCAGCTAAAACTGAGCATGCAGCTCCATTTTCGCTACTGGGATGCCGTATTGAGGCATTCTGGCTGCAACCCGCTACTACCTACGTCATTTTAAATTGTTTAGCTCTACAAGTTTTAGATAGTCAGCATACACAAGTAGTAATTTAACATTCAAATTCTGTTTCCAGAAATACATTTTCCTTATGTCAACAATTACTGCTAATCCAAACATTCTCTTTTATTTTCTCTGGGCCCAGAACATTTTAGTTGATTTTTTTTAAAAAAAACTTTTAGAAAAATTGTACCTGTGTTCCTGCATTGCTGTTTCCAGTATTTGAGTTTTTGTTAGAAATGTATTATCTGGAAGAAGTAGAAGAATCTAATTAAAGTATTTAGTTCCCATGACAACTGTATTATCTCACCAATGACATGTTTTTATTAAAGAATACTGAAAACTGAAAGTTGAAATGCATTTAGCCACAGACCAGTTTGAAAACATTTATTTTTATTAGTGATAACAACATTTCCCCAGAGAATAGATGAGTTATCACACTTCTGGAATTTTTGGAAGTCTATAGATAGGTACAAATATGGGATTATTGGATTTGTATTTTTAAATATATTTATTTAGAAAATGTATATAGTCAAATGGCACATCTGATATATAGTGATGACTAAGCTGGAGGGATACATGATATAATGTTTCCTGCTTGAGCAGGGGGTTGGACTAGAAAAACTCCAAGATCACTTCCAACTCTGTTATTCAGCTATGAAAAACCTTTAAAAACCTACAAAACTTTCTCTCTCACTTTCTCAGTCCCCCTCTCTCTATGTATTGATTGTGTTGGGCACATGGGTGGGATGAGAAACTAGGGAGAATAAAAATGAAATATACAGTTACTAAAGAAGGCCTGGTTGATTGACTAGAATTCAGCATCATAGAATGTTTTCTGGCATGCTCTGTTTGGTCTTTTATATTCCTGCTTATTGTGGAACTTTCTGAGATTCAACAATTTGCATGTCAGGAAAAATCACTGCCATTGAAATTGCTTATTTATAATTAAGCATTATATGTAGAAAAACATTATTTCTGATCTCCAAATCAGAACTGAGATATTGAAAAAGTGTTCTTTACAATTGTCTAAGGAATTTGAATAGGATCTTGTATGTAGAAAGGTGATTCTTTACTTACTACAATTGATTTTTTAAAATTTAGTTTTGTTTCCAAATAATTTACATAGGTTGAAGGGGGGGGGGACCCCTGTGAACTGATACACAGCATGATCACATAATTATTGTGTCTTGCCAAATACCATAATCATAACTTAGATGAATAGGAAGAAAGAAAAAGGATTCCATATGGAAAATATATACATTAGAAGGTAATATTGAATTTTCTTTTACATTTTCTTTCTATAATCTCTCCTTGCTATTTAATTGTAAAACTCTTAAAGCACAATTGGGACTGGAGACTTTGTCATTAAGCAATGCAGGAATTAAGTAAGAATTGTTGGAAGAAATATCCATCTGAAACAGAATACCCTACGAAAATAGACTAACAATCCTGGGTCTAGAAAGCTTAGAACTACGGCGCCTAAAACACGATTTACGTATTGCCCACAAGATCATATGCTGCAATGTCCTACCGGTCAATGACTACTTCAGCTTCAACCACATCAACACAAGAGCATGCAACAGATTCAAACTTAATATTAACCGCTCCAAACTTGACTGTAAAAAATATGACTTTAAATATGAGTTGTCAAAGCATGGAACTCTTTACCTGACTCAATAGTGTCAACCCCTAACCCCCAACATTTTTCCCTTAGACTATCCACGATTTACCTCTCCAGGTTCCTAAGAGGTCAGTAAGGGGTGTACATAAGTGCACCAGTGTGCCTTTCGTCCCCTGTCCTATTGTCTTTCATTTATCTCATATATCATATATATTTTCTTCCTTTCATATATCTTCTCCTCTATTTTTACATATTATCTTTACATATATTACTTCATGTCTATTCTCTTCCATATGTATTGTGTATTGGACAAATGAATAAATAAAAATAAATAAATAAATAAAGTTCCAAGCTGGGAGAAAAATACTGGAAACATGGAGGCTGATTGGAAAGATAGTTTATTGAGTTCTGGGCAGGTGACTACATGTAGTTGAGAGTGGGTGGTTGTCACATTTTCTCTTGGGCTTTGCACTTATTTATTTATCTATGTATTTATTTATTTATTGGATTTGTATGCCGCCCCTGTCCAGAGACTCGGGGCGGCTAACAGCAATAATAAGACAGCGTACAATAATAATCCAATACAATACTTGAACTTCTTGTTCCTGTGCAAGAACATATATTCTATTGACTATTGTCAGACTCCCATAGGGCCATATAGGTGTTATGCAGAGGTCATAGCTGACTCTATATGCAAAGTACAAATCCTAAGTGTTTGTCTGAGCTACATTTGGTTGATGTTTCTGAGGGGGATGCTATGAAGGACTTTGTGTTCTTAATCGCTTTGTCCTGTATTGGATAATCCCATCATCTTGGAGCTGTAACAGCGGTGGATTGTTCCCAGTTGGCCCATTTTTTATGAACTGGTAGCAGTGGTGGCAAGAGCCTCTGCCCACCTGCCCGGGATGCTTCTGTGCATGTGCAGAAGCATCGCACATGTACACAAACCGGTAGCAATGGGTTTTAGAATCCACCACTGAGCTGAAGGTCTTTTGTTTTATAGATAGGCTGGCCCAGTCTTTCTTAATGGGCACAAAATATCTGCTGGGGTGGAGAGTGGCTATTAAAAGTGAGTCTACTTTCTGCCTCTAAAAAACCATTTTTCTCCATTTCTCATTTAGGGAAACATAATATAATTCTGAATTTTTAATATTCCTCAAAATATTTCATAATTCTTTGACGGGGCGGCTCCCCACAGAATCACATGACAATGACTTACAACTTTCCCTACTGGCTTACACAGAGATTTTATCTATCAGAAACTAGCTAGGAAGGTTGCAAATAGCAATGACATGATCCAGGGATTTTGAAACCATCACAAATGCTGCCAAGCACTTGGAATATGAACATATGACTTAGAGATGCTGCTACAGTGAAGTGAACTTATGCAAGTTCATTTCATGTACTCTTATGTGGTCTGATTTATTCCTGCCTAATATAAAAATGTATTATATTGCATACAGAAAGAATAATGTAGCTAACTGTAGAGACTATGTAAATAAAGAGAATAGTACAATGATTAGAATACAGTATTATACAGAATGATACAATATAATTCTGCTCCCTGTCAATAGTTCGATTCTCACTGACTCAAAGTTGTCAGCTTTCCATCCTTTGAAGGTCAATTAAATGAAGATGAAAATTGTTGGGGGCAATGTGCTGACTCTAAACCGCTTATAAAGAGGGTTACAACGCACTGCAAAGCAGTATATAAATCTAAGTGCTATTGCTATTACTACAGTCATAGATGTGAGGACTGGTCATCAGTCACTTTTTTTCAGTGTCTGAATTTTTTTAAAAATAATGCCAATTGAATGGATATAATGTGAGGACTATCTCGATTTTTGATCTCCAATGTAACATATCATTTCATTTAAGATTAAAAATCTTGTAGGCAGATTCTCTAGAAATTTCTCCCCTATTTTGGGTGGTTCGTTACGCTTTAGCAGAAGAGGAGGGGAAGAAAGGAATAAACCCATCCCTGCACTTTGCTTGGCAGTACTTTGCTGTATTCTGTGTCTGTTTTCAACTTTGCATTGACCCTCAGTCATGAAATTTTCTGGAGGCTTCCCATTGAATTGTTAACCAGATCTGACCCTGATCTGGTTAATTTCTGAGCTCCATCAGAATCAGTCAACTTACTGTTGCCATCTCCTGAGAATAAAAGTTATTTTGTGACATTAAAAGAATCTAAGCATGAAATCCTTTAAATTAGGATTCACAATATAGACATCCCTCTGGAGTCCAGTAGATTTACAAAGTCTTATTTAAAGTTTTGAAATTGGGAGCCAGTTTGGTGTAGTTGTGAAAGTGTTGGTTTAGAAATCAGAAAACTATAAGTTCTAGGCCTGCCTTAGACCTGGAAGGTGCCAGGGTGACTTTGGACCCGTCATTCTCTCTCAGCCCAATACATCTCACAGATTTGTTGCTATAGGGAAAATAAGAAGAATATTAGATATGTTCGTTCACTGTCGTGAGTTGACCGATGTATATATAAAAGTGGGATAAAATTGTGATAAAAATTAAAAGAATTTTGAAATTATCAAGAAAGAGAGCAAAAAGCTAATAGCCTAGAAGTTAATTCACAATTGCTTACCCACCTACTGATGGAAAGAAAAAGACATCCTTTCCAGGCTATTATATCCCAGCTCCAATGAATGTGACAGGTTCCTTCATGCCAAATGCTTCATGCTGTATTGTGTTCTGGAGAAACGGATGGCCCATTAACACTGTCCATTTGCATCACTTCTTTGAAATGCTGGATACTAGTTGGAGAGTAGCATCCAGAAAAGTTGAGCAGTTTACAATGTCAGCATATTGCCACCAACAATCTGGGAATCTTCCAACCTAGGAAAGATGGAAGGCTGAGCCAACCTTAACCTGGTCAGAATTAGCCTGCAATGCACTATTATAATAATTATGAAATTTATTTGTCGCTTATCTCTTATCCAATGACTCTGGGGAGCTTTAGGTTAATGAATCCCATATTTCGTATATAACTTGCATATTTCCGAGTCCTTTTACGCCAACTTTATGCCGTCCCGAGTCCTCGGAGAGGGGAGGCATAAAAGTCAAATAAATAAAGACTTGCACGTGAATGGGATTAAAGTGAGGGACATCTTTCGTATCTTGCCATGCTCTTAGTATACCACCGCTTGCAGAGACTGCCTTCATGACCTATTCTAGTAGGTATCATCTGCTCAGTCTTCCAGAATTTGTCTTCACATGCTCAGGATAGACAGGTCCTTATCTCACAGACCCAACGGCTACTCTCAACCTGGTTTGGTCAGCCTGTTGAAGCTGTTGCCTGAGGAATGGCCACTGCACATGCTACAGCTACTAGATACCACAGGTGAGAGCTGAGTGACAGGTGAGGAATAAAGGTGAATGAGCTGCCCTAAAAGCTGCCCTAAAATGAGCTGCTGTAAAAAGACACAACATGTCTTACACCAGAGGTGGTACTCCTCCCTGAACACCCCATACACCACTCTTGTTATTTAGAAGCAGCCTAGGAGCTCAGTGAAATAAACAAGCTAACCAACAATGCATCTCACAAATTAGTTATCTCTGAAGAAATGTATTCCTCATCAGAAAAAAGTTTGCTACCTTCAATCTTAATACAAGGTTAATGAAATTATTGAAATCAATTTCACGATAATTAAGATTAAGTATGAAAACTACTATAATTAATGGAAAACTGAACAACCTTGACCTTTCATAGCTCCAGACTTTGTCTCTTTGATGATTCTTTCTACACATAACACACTCCAGTTAAACAGCTTCCAGTATTTTTAGAATAATGCCTGATCTGAATAGCATTCATCCATCTTCTGTTAGGTCATTTGTTCAATCATAATTAAAACTATAATTAAATGTTTGCACCTTGTTTTTAAATTGAATGTCTATAAAAGTCCATTTCAAGATTCATGGCTTGTTCTGACATTTATGCTTTTATTAATCTTATGCTTTCCCAAAATATCTTCCATAATATTGCATCCTTGAGGTTCAGTTAAAATAGTATTTCGCTCACTGAGCTGTAATAATTTCCTGCCAATTCGAGTATTTTGAATAAAATATTATCAGTGTGCTAACTTTTTCATCTACATTAGCATTCATGAGTAACCCACTTTGCCATTCTTCATTTCCTTATTTTTCTTTCATTTTTATTAAATAAAATATGCTTAGGAATAATGGAAACGCAGATGCATTAGTCAATGTGCTCTGATTGCTGGGTATAACTGCTAAAAGGACATATTGTAATTGTTGATTATATTTTATTGTTGGCTACATTAAAATATTTTATCACTATATTATGTATTTAGATATTGGTGATTGTAAGCCACTTAGAGTTAACATAAAGAGCAAGTCTTGAATGAATAAATAAATACAAAGAGAATAATTAATTGAGTAATGGTAAAAGGCTTTGAAAAAAGGTTAAAATTAGGGATTGACGGCAGAAAGCCATCAATTGTTCAGGAAAAAAATTCAAAGTAAATGACTGTTAACTATATGATGACTTCACTAAAAATGCAAACAGCAATATATTTCCAAGTGAGCCACCAGCAGAATTTTGATTGCATACCAAACCCTAACATGTTGGTAAAAATGCAAGATGATATCCCTTTCATACACTGTCACTGTTCATTCCATTATCTACTAGATCCATGCACCGTGAAAATTGAGGGTCAGTTTGAACCAAAGGACTTTATCGTTTCATTAAGCAGCAGTGGGTACATTTGAAATCCCTAACAATCTTTCCAAGTAGGAATGATCTGATCATATTGAAGAGATTACCCCATGAGAAGCCATAACCTAATAGAAACTTTTAAAGTAAACCACAATTGTCCTACAGATACATTTGTTGAAGGGAGGGAGAAGACGTTGCATAACATGCCTACTTGTGTGTGTAGCAGTGAAGGGCTACAATTTTTTTTACTACCACACTGTGGATGTGCCTTATTTTGTGGGTTTGGCTTGCCAGCCATGTGACCAAGTGGGAGTGGCTTGACAATCATGTGACCAGAGGGGTCATGTGACTGGCTTAAAAGTGTCCAACTTGATATCACTCATGTCAAGGGCTTGGGTTAGGGTGCCTGCCTCTCCTCGCCTCCAAGATGTTATGCCGGGCTTCACGTTACGAGCCCCAATTAAGTCCGAAGTGTAAATTTAAACACACACACTGTTATAAACAAAGAGTCAGTTTATCAAAACAGAAAATATTGTACACACACACACTTTAATCAGCCAAAGTGCTCTCCCACGAACCACAAGCCTGGAATGCTATGAAAAACAAAAACAAAAGCAGAGCAGATAAAGGCAGCTGTGAAGACGTCACAGCCACCCCCCTTCAAGAGTCCACACTGTACCTAACTGTGCAATATTAAAAAACTCCTTGTAAATCATGAAGCAGTCCAAAAACAAACAGCACTCGTCCCTCACCAAACGGATAATCTCCCACGCACGCTCTCAGCGATGCTGGCAATTTATCAGCAGCCCAATTAAACTAATTGCCCCAGCAACATGTGTTCTCCCTTATTTTCTGTAATACTTGCGCAGTTGTTCCCTTCTCATCATAAACCTGTGCCTGCGAGCATCTATGAATCCCTCTTCCTCTGAATCTAATGATGATTCACCAATGGGGTCATTAGCTAATGGGCTACCTGTAACTATCTCATCATCTGACAGGTTTTACCAAAGTTGTTCTCTGCAGCTTCCCATCTGCATGGACTCTTCTTAAATAGATTAGTGGAGGGGAGAGCCAATTAGTCTCAAACTCTACTCTCAAGTAGCCATTCCTGCCTCTCGGCAGTCCTGCATGCTCTACTCTCGAGTGGACCTCAACCAGAGTAAACCTTCCTGCCTCTTAGAAGCCATGTGTGTTCTTGCATTCAGGAAAGGAGTAGCCCCTCCTTTCTCAGCACTGCCAAGAGATACTGCAGGCTTCCAAAGGCTCTGGCTGCACAGGTTTGCTAGGCGAACCACAACAGAACCCAGGATGTGACTTTCCAATTGATAGGTCAGCATCTTAACCACTGAGCCATCATGGCCCCAACTAAAAATTAAAGCTGCCTTTAAATCCAGTTGAATTCTTGGTGACATATAGATGGACGCACACATCCATGCAATTTTCTTGACATGACACAAAAGTAGGTTGCATTTGATGATTTCCAATATGTTATTTTGGTTTCTTAGTCTAACTACATAAAGTAACTCCTTCCTTCCTTCCCTCCCTCCCTCCCCCCTCCCTTCCCTTCCTCCTTCCCTTCCCTTCCCTTTCTCCTTCCTTCCTTGCTTCCTCCCTCCCTCCCTTCCCTCCCTCCTCCCTCCCTCCCTTCCCTTCCTCCTTCCTCCTTCCCTTCCCTTTCTCCTTCCTTCCTTCCTCCCTTCCTTCCCTCCCTCCCTTTCTGTCTTTCTGTCTTTCAAAAATCAAATACAATATAGAATAAGACTATAGCAAATCAAAAATGCAATAAACTTTGACCCTCACCCAATATTATTTTCCCGTTACCAAACTATTTTTGTCCCTGAGGCTGCCATTATAGCTACTGACAGCTTCAAGGGCAAAAGACAGAAAAAACAACTCAGATTCCAGAAGAAAACATGGGCAAAGAGCAGGTTTGATTTCACTGCCCGTAAAATAGTCTAGCAAGTGAAACAACACCCATGGTTGAAAATGCTTGCGATAGCTTTTTCTTTGTAGGTAAACATTAAGTGAGAACATTTTTTTTACATTTATCAGAAAGAAATTTTCAGAGGCATAGCTTTATAAATTTGCAAGAATTATTATTAAAGTATATAAAGACTGGCTAATATAAATGAGCACCACAGGCATGCCTAATCAGTAAGAACCCAAGACACTTAAATTATATTTTCTAGCAGCTAAATATTATATTTTAAATTCCATAACTAAAACAGCAACCAAAATGTGTGCACAGTTACCTTGCATTGTAACCGGTTTCATTTTTGTTAAATAATGAATTAAAAGTTTAATTTTTAATAATTCCTAGCATGGACTTCTTTTTTTCCAGTTTGGCACTCTGTGTTGACATTGAAGTGTCAACACATTCACTGCACTATTCTTAGTGGTTACAAATTGCACAAACTATGTGAAACAAAATTGTGAGAAATAGGCTGAGCCTATAATCTGGATTGGTTCAAGCGTCCCTTTACTGAAAGGAACAATGGATGCATACAAGTTTTTTTTTGGAGTTCCTGATGGGAAATGTGGTTGTCACGTAATAATGAGTATTTATTTAACCATTGCTTTTTAAATATGCTTCAATTTTCCACTTTCTCAATTAGGGGCCCTATAAGAAAAAAATGTGGGACCAGCACTGTTGGTGAGCCAAGTTCAAATTTTCATGTAGCCATAAAATTAATTGGTGTTTTCAGACCAGTCATTTTCTAGCAGTCTAACTATTTTAAAGGAGGGACATATCCCATTCTGAACACTTTACATGTAATAAATTGAATAATATCTTTTGATCTACCACTTACCTACCTACCTGACTGATTGACTGTCTGACTTTTCCACAGGAAAGTGAAAATTATTTTTATATAGATTTGACTTCTGTAACGGAATAGTGTAAGTATGATTGCACTGAATCTACTCTTCCTTATAATTTAGTGAATTAGGGAAGAGTCTGAGCTGCTTCTGGATCTTATCTGACATTCTGGACTTTACAAATGCTTAACCCTGTCAAGATAATCTTCCTTACTCATCCATCTGTTGTCTGTCTGTCCATCCATCCATCCACCCAGTGAAGGGCTACCAAAATATTTACTATCACAGCATGGGCGTGGCTTATGCAGGACACCCTGCATTTTCTTTCAACATCTTTCAGTGCAAATTAGGTGCTCTGTGGTGGAGTTTCATTTTTGCTATCCCACTGCGTTGCCCTCCCATCCGGGCAGTAGCCCACCCCTGCATCCATCCATCCATCCATCCATCCATCCATCCATCCATCCATCCATCCATCTATCTATCTATCTATCTATCTATCTATCTATCTATCTATCTATCTATCTATCTATCTATCATCTATATCTACAGAGTCTACGGAGAGGGGCGGCATGCAAATCTAATAAATAATAATAATAATAAATAATAATAATAATATCATCTATGTAATCTTTTTATACCTCATCATACCCTGATGTCTCTTGGCAGCTTAAGGAACATATATCAAAAAGTAAAATATGCATGGTATGACTAAAAATGACATTGATATCATAAGATATACACATACAGAACAGCGAGGACAATAAATGAAAAATAAAATAATCAAAAATGGCACAGTGTTAATAGAATACCCTCTAGAACAGGGGTGTCAAACTCGGTTTCATTGAGGGCCACATGAGGGTTGTGTTTGAATTTTGGGGTACTGGGCGTGGCCAGAGTGGGTGTGGCCAGATCAACATCACTCCTGTTGGGGGTACCTGTGAGGACTGCGCTCCCGAGCTCCATTTTCGACTGTGACAGCCTCCTGCAACCTTCTGCCAGCAAAAACAGAGCTCACAGCCCTTCCAAGCTCCTTTTTTGCTGGCAGAGGCACCATGGGCTGGTCCTTCGCTGTTTTCAGGGCAGACCTGAGGGCCAGATATAAGCACCCTGTGGGCCAGATCGGGCCCCCGAGCTTTGAGTTTAACACCTTTGGAATAACTCTGTTTTCAATATTTCCTGGACATCAGCAAGAGGAACACCAGCCTAATCTCTCTTAAAGAGGGCATGTCAAAGCATTTTTTCTACCATAGAAAAGCAGTATTTTTTCATTTATGATCCTCATCTCAGAAATGTGGGATTCTGAGCAGCTTTTCTATGTAGTAAATTTTAGTTGGAATAAAGGGATCTTTAAATACCAGTGACCTTCTTAATAAATGAACTCTGCTGTCTAGTATGATTACTATTCATTCCACATCAGAAGATCTTCTACATTCTCAAATATGCATTAAAATGTCAATATTCCCAGACATCTGCTCCAATTATATCATTCATTCCAGTAAATAGTAAAGCTGTTCTAATTCTGATCACTGTTCTACAAATTTTCAATTTTTTTTAGTTCCAGAAATTAAATGTGTGATTTCTTAATGAATTTCACATGCTGAATTAAAATATAATAATAAAATTTGTCAGTTGGCTCTAGTTTTCATGCAACAGACATTTTACATTTGTCAACTATAGGTAATAGGCAAATAATGCACCAAAACTTAATACGTATATATAAACCCGTATATTTGTATTAAAATTAAGTGAATTATATTCACAACAGTGAAGACATGACATAATCTATTGCATGTTTATCAAGAAAACTTAAATTAGTAAATATTTAAAATATTCAAAATTTATCATTAATTTGCCTTCAGTTTGAGTCCCTTTTGCCTTCAGTTTGAGTCCATTTCTCATTAATTTGCCTTCAGTTTGAGTCCCGGACTTTTCTTTTGTATTCAAGATTGTCTCTTACAATTGTCTAACAGTAGTCTGCAAGCATTGATAGGTTCCATTTACCTTGATATCTTTTTTCCATAGCTGCAACATCTTGATGGAAGCACTCCCCATACTCACCACTCACTTCTCCACAATTTGATGGAAAGAAATTCAGATGGGAGTGTAGAAAATGAATTTTTAAGGACATATTGCAACCAAGATTTTTGTAGATGTGGATGAGTTTTTCAACCACTTCCTTGTAATTTGCTACTTTATTGCTTCCAACAAATTTGATATCACCTTCCTGGTCAAAGAATGGAAGAAGATCTTTTGTAGATTTTTGTAGGCGTGGATGAGTTTTTCAACCACTTCCTTGTAATTTGCTACTTTATTGTTTCCAACAAATTTGACATCACCTTCCTGGTCAAAGAATGGAAGAAGATCTTTTTGACAGTCAGAGTATAGAGATGTACAAACATCACTTGCCAGGAGATTCCATTACTTTAGTCTTGAACTTAAAACCTCTGCCTTGTTCTTCAGAAGATCCAGATCTCTTATTAGGTCATTCAATTCCATTTGTATTATGAGGTGCGATTCAGCAGATGTGGATGGCAGATAATCCAGATCATGTAAGGCTGTTTGTTCATCACTACAAGCTTCCTGAGGTTCTTCCTCATTGGACTCAACTATGAAAGATTCAGGCGCTTTTGGAATCGGTAGTCCTTCTCCATGAAGTACAGGATGTATTGCTGATAGAATGTTTGGATACTGCACAAACAATTTTATTTTCTTAGTAAGACCTTTATCAATTGGAAGCGCCATAAGAATTAATGACATGATCTGCTGGGTTTTTTCAAACCATTGGCACTGCAAAAGGCACAGAAGGCTTATTCCCATTCAACCATTAGACAAGTCTTGATCCACATGAATTACAGCATATGTGTGGCACCCATTTTTTTCTCCTGGTCTCCTATTTTGTAATCAAAATACAAGTTGGAGGCTTTCTCATCAGAGTTATTTTGAATTTGTGTTGGAAACGCAATCACTTTACTTCTGCTGTACTTGTAATATTACTTCAGGTTTATATCCTGACATTTCTTAATCACAGTTGTGATCCTTCATGTTTGGGATGCAAAAGTAATTACCTGCTTTATTTAAACAGGTTCAAGACATAACTAAATTTACTACAATGTTTAAAGATGCTGTCTAACTCGTCAAGCAACAGATACTATGACTTTTATAGAATTTGGTGATATAATATTAGCTAATAAACATGGCAGTTTTCTATTGGTCACCAATATGTAATCTATGGGGTAAATTGCAACATGCATTTTATTTTATTAGTTGGTTGCTTATATCATGGAAACTAGAGCCAATATATATTTTTAAATGCTATTTTCATTTTTAGCACCCCAAAAGTATGTAAGAACAACTGTTTTAACGCTTGCAACTTTTTACCTGTAGAACAGTGAATAGGTCCTAATCTTGTTTTATTTATCTTCTCATAGCCCATCATCCACAAATCCACTAGCAAACTCTTTGCCTTCAGATATTGATTTTTGCTTATTATTAGTAACTAATAAAGCACTAACAAAAATATATTATTAATTATGATTTTGTCCAAGTCATCCAGCAGAAGTCTTAAAGATAAGGAAACTCATGAACCATTACTATAATCAGATAATTTCCAATGCTAAACCATTTTTGTTCCTGTAAATCATTTTTCAAGATTGGTAAAGTAAGAACATTATACAGTTTAATTCTATAATAGTAGTAGGCAGATTCTGCTTTACTCTTTAGTTGTTTGGATGAGTAAATACAATTCTATAATTGTTTATGATCAGGAAGTTGTCAAATCCATTCTTTAGATATCAACAGATTATCGCTTCATGTTTACCTAAATTCCAAGATCAAATAAGAACCAATCCGATATCAATGCCAGTTGAAATTTGCACAGGATATTCAGGACACTTACATATGGTATCTGGGAGAATATTTTATACTTCTTTCCTACATCCATTGGTTTAAACTTTCCTGGATTCCAATTTATTGAGAATTTGGTAATGCCATTGTAACATACCTAAAACCAGAGTTTAGAGGCAGAAGGTTTTGTCTGTATGCATTGTTCACAGAGGAACCTGATACAATAACTGTGGGAATCAAGAGACTGAACTAAAGGAATGTTATTTTTTTCCCATCAGTGCACCTTTTATCATGATATTCTTCCCTATCATTCTTCCTGGATCAGTAAACATCTAGTCTTGAATTACAGGAGTAAAATATTGGGCATCACTTATTTCTAGCCAAGATATTTATGTTTCTTTAACCTACATATTAAACATATAATGTGTTGTGGTTGGCTCTGGCCCAGCTCCTGCCCCAAGGAATGTGGAGGTGGATGCAGGGGAAACATCAACATGCCATAGGCCTGTTTTATTGCCGACAGAGGCAGGTAGTGAAGTTTCCTCAGAAGAAGAAGGTGGGGGTGACTTGGAAGAGTGGAGTTTGGCAGACAGCCCAGGAGGAGATCAATCATCCTTATCATCCCTGGATTCTGAACAAGAATGTATGACATAACCACGCATGCATAGAGTGATGCATAGGAGACAACAACTGAAGGATTATTAAGTGAGGCCACTTGTGTTTGGGTGGGGCTGCTGTAATTAGTGCTACAGATAAAAGAGCAGCCTGCTGTTTTAGCCTCATGGCAGTTTATCTGATTCATAGTTTCATCAAGATCGCGGTTTTTGCTGTTCAAGATTGTGTGTGGACTTTCTGGACTTTAGCATTAGACTTAATTTCCCAGTTATTGGGTGAGCATTTGGACTGCATTTAACCTGTGCCTTTAAAAGGGGAGCTGTTTCTGTTTTTCAGTTGATAAAGACTTTTGGGTTTTCCTTCTATCCTGTGGTGTGTGTCTTTCTGGACTAATTACCCGGTAATTACGGGTGGTTGAAACACGCGGCAGAACAATAATGCCTTCATTTTTTTTCAAAAGGGAGCTGTTTCTGTTTTTCTGTTGATAAAGACTTTTGGGTTTTCCTTCTATCATGTGGTGTGTGTCTTTCTGGACTAATTACCCTGTAATTACGGGTGGTTGAAACACGCGGCAGAACAATAATGCCTTCATTTTTTTTCAAAAAATCTCAAGGAAGGAATACAGATTAAAGGTTCCAGAAAAACTACAATACATTCACGATGGAAATTAGGGTCCTACATAAACACCTCTTTGCTTTGAATTCCAGTGCTTATTGGGGGGGGGGGAGTGCTTTAGCAAGGATTTTGCTATTAATATTTACTTATCTGTGTGTGGGGGAGGGAATCTTTTACAAAAAAAATTTTCTTCTACAGGATGAAGTCTTTGCTGTATCCGCTTGAAATATTCATCACACCACCTACTGGATTACTTTCATCACTTGGGGAATGAAATATTATCTGTGGAAAATATTTCATAAGAACTGTTTATGTCAGGAATGGAATCAAACTAAGTCAAAATAATTATTTCCTGGTCTATTTTCTCCTGTAATCTTTGCATTGATTCATTTTGTTTTAGACTCTTACAAATTGACTCTATAATAAATAGAATAGAATAGAATAGAATAGAATAATTTATTGGCCAAGCATGACACACAAGGTCTCATTTTGCCTAAAAACTATAACTCATTATATAGTCATTATAAAAAATACATTCATCATAAATCATGTTATGAAGGAGGAACAACTATATATACAGGAATAAAACATTTATTTATTTATTTATTTATTATTTGGATTTGTATGCCGCCCCTCTCCGAAGACTCGGGGTGGCTCACAGCAAGTAGTACAAATCATAAGTAATCCAATCAGTTAAAATATTTAAAGCTTTAAAAAAAACCCCATATACTAACAGACACACACACAAGCATACCATGTATAAATTAAACATGCCCAGGAGGAGATGATTCAATTCCCCCATGCCTGACGGCAAAGGTGGGTTTTGAGGAGTTTACGGAAGGCAGGAAGAGTAGGGGCAGTTCTAATCTCCGGGGGGAGTTGGTTCCAGAGAGCCAGTGCCGCCACAGAGAAGGCTCTTCCCCTGGGGCCCTCCAACCGACATTGTTTAGTTGACGGGACCCGGAGAAGGCCCACTCTGTGGGACCTAATCGGTCGCTGGGATTCGTGCGGCAGCAGGTGGTCTCGGAGATATTCTGGCCCAATGCCATGAAGGGCTTTAAAGGTCATAACCAACACTTTGAATTGTGACCGGAAATTGATCGGCAGCCAATGCAGACTGCGGAGTGATGGTGAAACATGGGCATACCTAGGTAAGCCCATGACTGCTCTCACAGCTGCGTTCTGCACGATCTGAAGTTTCCGAACACTTTTCAAAGGTAGCCCCATGTAGAGAGCATTACAGTAGTCAAACCTCGAGGTGATGAGGGCATGAGTGACTGTGAGCAATGAGTCCCGGTCCAGATAGGGCCGCAACTGGTGCACCAGGCGAACCTGGGCAAACGCCCCCCTCGCCACAGCTGAGAGATGGTTTTCTAATGTGAGCTGTGGATCGAGGAGGACGCCCAAGTTGCGAACCCTCTCTGAGGGGGTCAATAATTCCCCCCCCCAGGGTAATGGACGGACAGATGGGATTGTCCTTGGGAGGCAAAACCCACAGCCACTCCGTCTTATCCGGGTTGAGTTTGAGTCTGTTGACACCCATCCAGGCCCCAACAGCCTCCAGGCACCAGCACATCACTTCCACCGCTTCGTTGACTGGGCATGGGGTGGAGATGTAAAGCTGGGTATCATCAGCATATTGATGATACCTCACCCCATGTCCTTGGATGATCTCACCCAGCGGTTTCATGTAGATGTTAAATAGCAGGGGGGAGAGGACCGACCCCTGAGGCACCCCACAAGGGAGAGACCTCGGAGCCGACCTCTGACTCCCCACTAACACCGACTGCGACCGGCCAGAGAGGTAGGAGGAGAACCACTGGAGAACAGTGCCTCCCACTCCCAACCCCCCCAGCCGGTGCAGAAGGATACCATGGTTGATGGTATCGAAAGCCACTGAGAGGTCGAGGAGCACCAGGACAGAGGATAAACCCCTGTCCCGGGCCCGCCAGAGATCATCCATCAACGCAACCAAAGCGGTTTCCGTGCTGTAACCGGGCATGAAACCCGACTGCTGGGGACCTAGATAATCGGCTTCTTCCAAGGACCGCTGGAGCTGGAGTGCCACCACCTTCTCAACAACCTTCCCCATAAAGGGAAGGTTGGAGACTGGACGATAGTTATTAAGTACAGCTGGGTCCAGGGAAGGCTTCTTGAGGAGGGGGCGCACGAGTGCTTCTTTATAGAGTGTTGGAAAAACTCCCCTCCCCAAGGAAGCATTGGTAATCTCCTGGGCCCAGCTCCGTGTCACCTCCCTGTTGGCCGAAACCAACCAGGAGGGACATGGATCCAGTAAACAGGTGGCGGAACTCACAGCTCCAATGGCCTTGTCCACTTCATCAGGTGTCACCAGATCAAACTCTTCCCAGACAGGTGGACAAGTACGTGCCCCAGTCACCTCGACTGACTCGTTGTCAGCCGACTCTGTTTTACAATTGGAGTTGAGGTCGGCCCGGATCTGAGCGACTTTATCAGCGAAAAACGTGTTAAAGTCCTCGGCACTACTCTGCAAGGGCTCCCCAACTCCCCCCTGGTTAAGAAGGGAGCGGGTCACCCTAAACAGAGCGGCTGGGCGGGATTCCGCTGATGCAAGATACGCATGGTACGCGTATCTTGCCACCTTGAGCGCCACTTTGTAAGTCTTAATAAAAGCTCTTACAAGTGTTCAATCAGATTCAGACCTACTCTTCCTCCATCGCTTCTCTAGACGTCTCTTTTGGCGTTTCAACTCCCGGAGCTCCTCGTTGAACCATGGGGCTCTACGGGGTCTAGCGCCACGGAGAGGTCGCAAAGGCGCAATCTGGTCAAGAGCCTCCGCAGCAGCCCTGTTCCAGGCCTCCGCAAGAGACTCCGCCGAACTGTGGATGAGTGCCTCTGGAATAACCCCAAGCGCCGTCTGAAAGCCCTCTGGGTCCATCAGGCGTCTGGGGCGGAACATCTTCATTGGTTCCGCCTCCCTGCGGGGAAGGATTGGAGCCAGGAAGTCAAGCCGTAGTAGAAAAAAGATATCTCTGTTTGAAACAGAAACTTGCTATAGTTTAAAATATGCTGCTTGTAAACATCAAGTATAATCCCACCCAAGAGCCCTCTGCAAGGTATGGTAGGAATCTCAAAGAATGAAACAATCCAGGACAAGATTAGTCTTGGTAAGTCTGAAAGCCCTGTAATAATTTCAAGCAATGCAAGGATACGGACCTGTCAAGATTAATAGGAATCAGGGAATGCAAATTAAAAGAATTCACTTTTAATTAAATTCATAAGCATACTTACATGAAAAGTCATCCATTAAAGTCATCCATAGAACTTCCATCGCATGAAGTGTGATTGAGACGAGACCACTAATGTGAAATGTGTCATATTTTTTAATTTACATATCTAATGTGACATAAAATTTTCTTCCGCACATAGAAGTTAACCTTGATTTTCAATATATGACCTGCTTTTTTTTTGGCAGAAGGAAGGGGATTGAGAAGAGGAGTCTGATGCTGCCACTGAACACGCATTTAAATTGTTTATTTCCATTTTCCATTTTTATTAATGCTGCCTAGACATCCATCAAGATGCTCCTTGAGTTTGAAAAATCAGAATAAATGCGTTGTCCCTCAGGGGTTCTATCCAACTGTGAATCATCCTGTGTAGGTCATTGCGGAAGATTATATATAGCTGGAGACAATCATGAATCTTGGAAGCCCCCTGCTGCTTATTGACCTCCTTTGCTAACATCCTCCCAACCTTTCAGTAATAGTTCTCTATTAGGTCCAAGCTACATCTTAATTAAAATCTAGCAAGTTGGGAAAAGAGAGTCACATCTGTTCCATTTGCCCCTATTTGCTGGCACAAGCCCTATTTCCTATTTTCTATTTCCTGGTAGAACATTGATCTATCTTTTTCTTTCTTTCTTTCTTTCTTTCTTCCTTCCTTCCTCTCTCTCTCTCTTTCTCTCTCCCTTGATTTATTACATATTTAAAATGAATAAAATTGTATTCAGCATTTTATTTTGACTATTGGGGAATATAGTGGAATCTTATATTTTTATTCTCCAATAGTATTAAAATAACTGCCAATCCCAAAGCACCGATATGAAATATAGAAAGAATGTTCAGAGGAAGGAATGGAGAGAGGGAGGGAGGTAGGAAAAGGAAGGAAGGAATTAAAAGAAGAAAGGAAGGAAGGAAAGAAAGAAGGAAAGGAGGAAGGGAGGAAGGGAGGAAGGGAGGAAGGGAGGGAGGGAGGGAGGAAGGAAGGAACGAACGAAGGAAGGAACGAACGAAGGAAGGAAGGAAGGAAGGAAGGAACTTTCCTTTTGATACTGTATCCACATGTATCAAAAGTGTGAGGCCACAATTGCACTTTCACAACTGCCACTCTGCCTTTTCAGATTCACACAAACGCACACACTCTGTTGCTACCAGTGCATTTTTGTCAAAAGGAGCTTTTTCAAAGACATATAGAGAGATTTGCATTATCAGAAGACCTTGGAGTCTTCGGAGAGGGGTGGCATACAAATCTAAATAATAAATAAATAAATAAATAAATGAATGAATGAATGAATGAATGAATGAATGAATGAATGAATGAATAATAATGATTTGCATTGCCTAATTTTTCCAGCCAGCCATTGGTGCCTTCTTGCAATGTAAATATTGGCCTAATACTTACATAAGTGGATATAGATTAAAGTTTGCATTTGTGTACTGTGTGCACCTGTTTGTGAATGAGGGGACCATGCCTAGCCTTCAATTTTAATCAATGGAGATGTAATTTTTAGCACGTTTTAGCAAGAGAAATACCAACTTTTTTTAAAAAAGCAGAAGCATTGTAATTTACAATAATGTAAATGAACAGCATATATAGCTTTAAGATTCTACTGCTTCCTTTTCCTTTTCATTCTCCTCTTCCTCCTCCACACCTCTTGCTCTCCCTCTCCTTCTCTCCCTTCAATCCCTTTAATTCTTTGCACTTTTGCCTTTCAAAGTAAAACACAGTCATTCTTGCAGCAGGAATAAATTGTTATTGCTGTGGGACTTCCTTTCAGTGCCACAATAATATGAGGGATAATCTGACATTTATAATCAACTATAATCTAAAATTGTCAAGTCAGGTCTCTTTGGGCAAAGAGGTTCAGAATAAAGGTTGCACTAATTAAGCTTAATTGTGTCATCTTGAAGTAACTTGCTTGTTCAATATGGATTTTACGAGATTAAAAAATCTCTAAGGATTCCTAGTTAAATTAGTGTCAGGTTTGTTCTGATCTTCTTTGGCAGCTTTAGAAAATCTTTTTAAAAAGGTTTTGGGTAGGAAGTAGGCATAATATTATGTATTCATTATGCTCCTCTCTGGATTTGAAATTTTTTTAAAAACTACATTTCTCTCATAGGATATGTTCTGCTGGCTCTCTGCACGAGCCTCTAATGAAATGCAAAGGTAGCCAAAACAGACACACACACGTGAAAAGTCAAGAATACTTTCTTTATCCACAAAAAAATATAAGCAAACCCCCCTTTTTGTAGTCAAAGGTCTCACTTTCAAACAATGTTCCCTCTGCACCTCTGGAAGTAACAAAATTGCACAGGGAGCCACAGATGCACCCATGTTTCAGCATGCGCATAAGGAAAAAAAACCCTCACCAAAACACGGGCGCACCTGCAGCTTCGTGCACAATTTTGCTACCTCTACAGGTGCAGAAGCAAAATTGCACTGGCCCTGCAAGCACTCCTGAGCCACAACAGCATGCCCAATTTAGCATTCCGGCTAGTAGCCGACCACTGGATTTGATAATATCTTATTGATTCATTTCGCATGTCAATGTTTTGCATGCCCCTGTTCCTTGGGATTAAAGGAGTTAACTAGCCTGAGTTTCAAACATGCATTTTTTTGGATCTTACACCAAGGACAAAAATAAATCACCAAAGATTTGAGTTTGAATTTGGCACTACCACTGTTCTGTCGGGCTCTCTGGTAGAATCCTCCCAAAAATTCACAGGTACAAATTTCAGACACACACACGTTTGAAAATTCAAAACAATGTTCTTTATAATGAAAATTCACTTAAACTAAGCCCTCTTTTGGTATAGCAAAGAGCACTCGTCTCCAAACAAACTGGTAATTTATACAAGTCCCTTATCAGTCCTGTGATACAGCTGCGAGGCAATTCAAAGTCCTTCTTTCACAAAGTGAAACACACTTTGCTTTGGTTTAGTTTCCAAGCAGGGAAAAATCAGCACACAAAAAAGTCAAAGTCAGTAAAGCAGTCATGAAACACACCAAATGATCAGATAATCCTCCACAATGGCCAAACCACAGGCTGCTATTTATAGCAGCCTCACTAATTACCACAGCCCCACCCAACGACAGGTGGCCTCATTTTCTTTGATAATAATCTCTCAGTTGTTGCTGCCTATGCATCGCTCTGGCTGTATCATTAACTCTTGTTCTGAATCCAAGGAGGAGCTAGATAATTGATCTCCTTCTGAGCTGTCTGCCACACTCTCCTCCTCCCTGTCACTCATGTCTTCTTGGTCAGAGGAGCCTTCATCAGCAGATTCCACCGGGGGCAAAACAGTCCTGCAGCATGTGGATGTCTCCCCCACATCCACAGTACTTGGGGCAGGAGCTGGGCCAGAGCTAACCACAACAACCACAGATATATGATTTTAATTTAGATCAACTTAGCTGGAAAAATCCCTCATATTTAGACTTTCCCCCTATATACTTTTCAATTGAATTATGTCTGTGGGTGAAAATGTATAAACACTGCCTTATTCTTTTACTAGTGCTGAAACCTGAAAAATATTTTGTATGAAAGAACTGCAGGAAGATGATATTCCACCTTTCGTGTTCAATTCACCAGTAAAATCAGTAGACCAATGCAACGTAGTTGACTTCATATACTTGGACTTCAGCAAAGCTTTTGATAAAGTAGATCACAATCTCCTAATCCACAAATTAGAAAAAAATTGGGATAGACTATAATCTATGCAGATGGATAAACAGTTGGCTGACCAACCGCACCCAATGAGTTGTCCTCAATGGCTCCAAATCCACATGGAAGCAGTGGGGTACCACAGGGTTCTGCCCTGGCCCTGTGCTCCTCAACATTTTCATCAATGACCTAGATGAGGGAATAGAGGGGGAACTAATCAAATTTGCAGATGACACCAAGCTGGTGGGGATAGCCAACACTCTAGAGGATAGGCTCAAAATACAGAAAGATTAATGCTGTGGGCCCAAACTAACAAAATGATGTTCAATGTCGAGAAGAGTAAAGTTCCATCACCTAGGTAAAAAAATCCTAGGCACGCATACAGTCTGGGAGGAACCCTATTTAGCAGTAGTGACTGTGGAAGGGATCTCGGAGCCTTGGTGGATAATCAACTAAATATGAGCCAGCAATTTGCAGCAGTGGCTAAAAAGGCCAACAAAATCCTAAACTATATCAACAGGGGGATACACTCCAAGACCAGAGAGGTATTAATTCCACTCTATAACAACCTGGTCAGACCACATCTGGAGTACTGCATTCAGTTCTGGTAACCACACTTCAAAAGAGACATAGAAACTCTGGAGAAAGTGCAGAAAAGAGCAACCAGAATGATGAGGGGACTAAAAACCAAGACTTATGAAGAGAAATTGGGCATGGATAGCCTAGAGAAAAGAAGGGCCAGGGGGGACACGATAGCAGTCTGCAGGTACTTGAGGGGTTGTCACAGAGAGGAGGGGGTCATGTTGTTTTCCAGTGCACCAGAGGGCCAGACAAGGAACAATGGTTGGAAGATGATCAAGGAGAGATTCAACCTAGAAATAAGGAACAACTTCCTGATGGTCAGAGCGATCAACCAATGGAACAGCCTGCCAGCAGAGGTTGTGAACTCCCCAACTTTGGACATTTTCAAGGGGAGATTGGACTGCCATTTGTCTGGGGAGCTGTAGGATTTTCTGCTTAAGCAAGGGGTTGGACTTGATGACCTGCAAGGTCCCTTTCCACCTAAATGAATGAATGAATGAATGAATGAATAAATGAATAAAGAAAGAAAGAAAGAAAGAAAATGCTTTTCACAAGGCTTATTCAAATACCGTATTTTTCGCTCTATAAGACGCACCTGCTGATAAGACGCACCTAGATTTTAGAGGAGGAAAATAGAAAAAAAATATTTTGAGCCAAAAAGGGGAGAGGAAGAGAGGAAGGAGTGAAAGAAGGGAGTGAGGGAGGGAAGAAGGGAGGAAGGAAAAGGAAAGCAAGAAATGGAGGGAGGAAAGGAAGGAAGGAAAGAAAGAAAGAAAGAAAGAAAGAAAGAAAGAAAGGGGGAAGGGACAGGAACAGAGGAAGGAAGCAAGGAAACTTATGAAAGGGGAGAGTAAGAGAGGAAGGACTGAAGGGAGGGAGGAAAGAAGGTAGGAAGGAGAAAGAAAAGAAGAAATAGAGGAAGGGAAGGTAAAAGAGAGAAAGAAAAAGAGCAAGAAAGAAAGCAAGAAAGAGAGAAAGAAAGAAAATGAAAGAGAAATAAAAATAGAGAGGGGGAATGAAAGAAATGGAATGAGGGAAGGAAGGAGAGAAAGAAAGCAAGAGAAAGAAAAAAGAATGAAAGAGCAAGAGAGCAAGAGAGAAAAAGAAAGAAGGAAAGAAAGAAATAAATAAAGAAAGGCAACTTCAAAGAAAGGCTCACTGAGCATCTCTCACTCTCTCTCTCTTTCTATCCCTCTTTCTTTCTTTCTCTTCCTTTCTCTCTCTCCTCTTTCTTTATCTCCTCTCTCTCCCTCCCTCTCTCTTTCTCTCCCCCCTCTCTCCCCCTTTCCCTCTCTCTTTCTCTCTTGCTATCTCTCCCCCCTCTCCCCCTCTCTCCCCCCTCTCCCTCTCTCTTTCTCTCTCTCCCTCTCTTGCTATCTCTCCCCCTCTCCCCCTCTCTCCCCCCTCTCCCTCTCTCTTTCTCTCTCTCCCTCTCTTGCTATCTCTCCCCCCTCTCCCACTCTCTTTCTCCCTCTCCCTCTCTTTCTCTCTCTCCCCCTCTCTCTTTCTCTCTCTCTCCCCCTCTTTCTCTCTCTTCTTCTCACTTTCTCTCTCTTGTTTCCTTTCTGTCTGGGCAGATGGCTGCCTTCTGCCTTGGGGCGCGATTCGCCCCCTCTCCTCCGCCGCCGCTGCCGCCTTCTGCCTTGGGGCGCGATCCGCCCCCTCTCCTCCTCCGCCGCTTCCTGCCTTGGGCGAGCAATCCCGGAGTCCGGGACTGTGTGGCTTTGCGCCATGAAGAGGAAACGGCTCCGGCAGCAGGGAAAAGTCGGCCGTTTTCTCTTCATGGCGTAAAGCCACCCTGTCCCGGACTCCCGGATTGCTCACCCAAGGCAGGGGGCGGCGGAGGAGGAGAGGGGGTGAATCACGCCCCAAGGCAGAAGGCGGCGGAGGAGGAGGAGAGGGGGCGAATCGCGCCCCAAGGCAGAAGGCAGCGACGTTGGAGAGGGGGCAGATTGCGCCCCAAGGCAGGAGGAGGCAGCGGAGGAGAGGAGGCAGATCGCGCCCCAATGCAGGAGGTGGCAGAGGAGGCGGATCGGGCGGGCAATAGGGCAGCGTGGAGAAGCCAGGGGCGCATTTGGCCAGAGGCACCGTGGGGAGGCAGGGGCGGCCGCGGCTCCCTTTACTCCTATTGCCACACCTCCCCGCCCCCGCCCACCTCCCCGCGGGCTGGCAGGGGGATGGGGAGCACGCGCCCGTGGAAAAGGGCGCTCGGGTGTATTTGGGGGTGCACGCCTGCTCACGGGCGTAGCTTACGGGGAACGGTGGGCCAGGCAGCAGCTAGCCAGCCAGCCGGCGGGATGGCGCTTCCGAATTCGCAGCCTCCCCCCCCTCCCTGCCTGCATCTTCGCTCCATAAGACGAGGCTGATTTTTCATCCTACTTTGGGAGGAAAAAAACTGCGTCTTATGGAGCGAAAAATACGGTACATAAAATCAGTAGATTCAGCCCTGTTCCATGAGACAGAATTTTGCTAAACCTAAGTTTTAAAAATCAACTGCTAATCTATGTCATGATGTTCTTTATTTTGAGTATGATGATACTTTGAGGAGAACTTTGGAAACTGAAGAATTATCATTCAAACTGGCCCAGAGGCACAGTTGAAGAACTGTCTGCTATTCTGTAACTTGACACAGTGACACTGCTTCCCTTTCCATCAATTATTTGCTATGCATTCTTTATTCATCGGTTTTTTTCCGTAATGCAGACACCAGGAGACAACTGGAGAAGAAGCAGCTACCTGGTATTCCTGTCGAACCAGTCAGGAATCATTTAAAAAGAATGAAACTCACTTTTTTTGCCCTTGAGAAATAGAATGTGATACTCTGCTGTATTCACATGACAATATGATTTGTAAATATATTTATGCTTGGAATCATTTAAGCTTACAATCCTATACATATATCGTATATCCCATGGCTGAACCCAAATTAAAATTAACAGCTACCATCATAGTTCCCTCTAAGCTGAGCAGTGAGCCATGGCTCACTTAAAAATCATCATCAACTCAGAGTTTTTCAAACCTGCCCAGAAGCCGAGAGGGAAAGAGTGAGAGGGAAGGAGAGAGAGAGGAAGAGAGGAAGAGAGAGAAACAGATAGAAAAAAGAGAGGAAGGAAAAGAAAAAGAAAAATAATGGGAGTAAGGAAGAGAGAAAGAAAATCAAAATCTAGTTTGAAACTAGCTCAATTATTTAAGTGGCATTTTGATATTGATAGAGTTGCCCTATTATGAGCTCACTGTTATAGACACACAGTACAGTACAGTATTTTATTTTGAAATTCTCTGAGGCAAAACAGGGTGGGTTTTTTATTTATTTGTTTGTTTGTTTGGTTATTTATTTATTTATTATTTCTGTGCCGCCCAGTCCCGAAGGGACTGCCGCTCAGACACTATACTTTTCCGCCCCCCCCCCAAAAAAATTAGAGGGAACGCTGGCTACCATACCTTCTATTCTGAATGAGTAAATATGCTTGGATTTGGGATCTGCCTGTTAGAAAGCTTCTACTACTATTGTCCTTGATTTACAACATTAATTGAGCCCACAATTACAGTCCTAATAGTCATTAAGTCCCAATTAAGTCATTAATTGAGCCCACAATTACAGTCCTAATAGTCATTAAGTCCTAATAGTCATTAAGTAATAGTCATTACAGTCCTAAATAGTCATTAAATAGTCAATTAAGTCCTAATAGTCATTAAGTGGGTTATCATGTGACCATGCTCAATTTTACAATTGTTTTTGTAGTGGACATTAAGTGAATGCCACAGTTGTTGAGCGAACTATTGCTCATAATGGGTGTCTTTTTTGTTTGATTGTTTTAACATATCTGGAAATAAAAGTTGGTTTCTGGCAAAAACACTGCAAATCACAGCAATGTGACAGCAAGATGTTGCAAAATGCCCTAGATGGCAAACCTTTTTTTCCTTGGGTGCCAAAAGAGTATGTGTGCGCACACCCATAATTCCTTGCCTGGGGAGGGCGGAAACAGCTTTTCTCACCCCCCCTGGAGACCCCCTATAATCTGGGAACAGTCTTCTAGTGGGCCCAGTAGGCTCGTATTTTACCCTCCCCAGGCTCTAAAGGCTTCCCTGGAGCCAGGAGAGGGTAAAAACACCTTCTCCGATCCCCCCAGAGGCTATCCAGAAGCCAAAAACGCCCTCCCAGAGCCTCTGTGTGAGCCAAAAATCATCTGGCCGGCACACACATACACGTTGGAGCTGTGCTAGGGCAACGGCTCGTGTGCCAGCAGATATGGCTCTGCGTGCCACCTGTGGCACCTGTTAAATCACGACTCCGGAGGTTGGTCAAACAGTATACATTTATTGTAGCGAATAACACAGGAAACAATTACCAGCAGATATCTTCCGAATGAGGGCAACGGCTAGCCCGTTGCCCTATTTATACTCTTTAAAAAGGCGGGCTTTTTCCAACAGACAGTTATTTAACTTTCGCGGCTATTTTCCAAATAGCCGCGTCTTAACCAATCACTGAATTTCTTACAATATTTTTAAAGAACACAACAGCACCCATGCCATAGGTTCACCATCACTGCCCTAGAGTTTTGCAAGGTGCTTGCTGAGCATCCAAAATGTGAGCCGGGAGAGCAATCAGAACTTTGATTCTGGGTTGTAAGTACCTTTTTTGGGTCCAGCATAACTTCAAATTATTCAGATTGCTAAATGAAAATATGTACAATATATGGTTTTATTGCTGCCATATGATGGTATTGCCAACCTGGAATTTTGGAGACTTCAACCTGATGCCCTTATTATTGAATTATGATGATGAATTCAGCACTGTGGACAATTGGTCTGACCTAGCATAATATCACTTTCTATGTGTTCATCTCCTAACACTCCTGGCATAGATAAAATAAAGGGAAATTAAAACTAAGCATTGTTTAGTTCCTTCTTTAGACAAAGATCAGGTGGAACTCTACAGGAGAAATTAGTCATTTGAATAAATGCATTTAAACACTTCCAGTCAAATCTGTTAATGTACAAGATACATTAAGCAATGTCATCCTGTGCATATCTGTGTTTAAAATATTCCATTCTTGAATTTTAGAAATGGTGTATCATTTTGGCATGTAAAAAAAATGCTCCTGCAAAATAACAACAACAACAACACCATCATTAAGGGAAAACATATATAAACATTTATAAAATATACTAAAAACATTCCTAGAGGTTTTTCAAAAATGAATACATTCTGCAGTTTTAAATTATCTTTAAATTATCACCATTATCTATAACAAGTGAGTTTGGTTTGAGCTTATAAACAATGTTCATTAAAAACAGAAGCTAGAGAAGGGGAGTTTTGTATATACTGTATGGTGACCCTAATTTAAAATATAATCAAACTTTAAATGTGATCATTTGATTTTATTTGCTTGTTTAAAGGTTACAACATGGAAAATCTGTAAATTTTTTCTTCATTCAGCCGTGCAAAAGCAGCACAGTGAGAGACAAATAAAGTAGGTGATTACCTAAATCATCCATTTTACTTTCCCAGTAGAATTTTGTACTTATTGTAGGAAGGCGTTTCCCATTAGATACCCACATATAGAATCTTGCCTACTCTTTGAAGGCATGCTATTAGGAATAGGGAAGAGAAAAATATTCCAAAAAAACCTCTAGATATCTAATGACTCATATAACAACTGCTGCTAGAAATGCCCAGCCGGCGGTTTTTAAAGCCGCCAGCTGAAATTGCCACAGGGCGGGGGCGACGCTGAGCCAGCTCTTCTCAGGGCTCAGCACTTCCGGGTTCATTCGAATCCGGAAGTTCGGCTTCTGGCAGCGCGCCAATGAAAGCGCGCTGCCGGCTTGCTCTGCCGGGTCCCTGATCGCCCTATTTAAAGGGCGATCCGGAAGGGACCTCCATTGCACTTTGCAGCAAATGGCGGAGGAGCAACCAGACGTTGCTGCTCGCTCGATAGGACCACGTGGCGTTCCAGGCTTGTCGGGTCAGGGGCTTACGGGCCTCTGACTCTTTCTTTTTCTTTACTTGTTTAAATTGGGAGCGAGAGGGTAGGGTAGCCTACTCTCTGGACGGGTGGGGGTGTAGAGTGTAGCGAGGCATAAGGGCCTCACTCGGTAGGCAATTTTGTGCAGTCAGAGACCTTCGGCCTCTGATTCTTTAATTTATTAATTGGTCAAATTAAATAAATTGTAAAAAAAAAAATAGAACAATAGGAATAAATTTCATTTAGGATTTTGTTTGCGTCGGGGATTAGCAACATCGCCCCCCCCCTCAGGGGGAGTTTAAACCCCCCACACACACACATCACCTTCCCAATCCCCCCTGCCCCCCCTCACACCCCACCGGGGCGGTGTTTTACTAAGGTGGGCTGTAAGGGCCAGGGGAAGATAAGTTTTTGTTTTTTGGGACAAGGGGATTTAAGCACTGTGAGGCAAGGGGGGCCTTAGCATAAGGTAGTGGGATTAAGTACCGCACCTAGTGGTGCGATCCAGTCCCAGGGCCCCCCTGTTTGGGTGTCTTGGCCTAGGTTGTAGGGGCATCCAGGTTTTCCCGCTTAGCGGTTTCCCAGGATTTCCAGAACCCAAGACCTCCCTTCCGGGTGGCTGGGGGTGAACAGGCCTGGTTTGGTCCTACTATCTTAACTTTACCCTTGGGATTGTAGAGGGATTGCCTGCATGACTCCCAAGAGCCGTGCCCCTACCCAGGGCCCCATGGGTCCCCGCCCTCAGAGGGCAAGGGTCCCTTTACTACGGGCTAGGGAGGCGGGGGAGATAGTTCCTTCCCCTCGTGCTCAGCCCCCTCCTGTCACCCAGGCCACTCCAGGCTCAGTACCAATTATCTCGGCTCAATCTTTTTCGGCTTTACTAGATCACCTGGACCGGATGGACGCCCACTGGGAAGCCGCCTTCGGGGCACACAGCAGATCCAGGCCCTCGGCAACTTTGGGAGCCCCTCCTGTCAGCAGGGATGCGCAAGATCCAGCTCCGGACCAGAGCAACCCGAGGGTACAGGATGCCAGTTCAGCGGCCGGGGCCCTCGGGGCCCCATTGGATGGCAGGGGTGAGTCAGTATCCATTGCACCCACACCGGTTGTACAGGGGTTATCCACCATAACCCCCCGGCGGGGCCGGCTGGCATGGCTCCCCCTTTGGGGTCCAGCACGCCTACGGTATGCTCCCATGTTTGGGGTGCAACCGTTCAACCGGCTTTGGTCCTGGCCGGGGCGCCAATGGTGAGCACGGTGTCCACCACGGGGGGGAGCCAGGGTGGTATGTCTAATACACAGTGGCTCCAACCATTGCCCGCATCTTCGGGGCCAACCGGGTCATCGCTCAGCATGGTTGGCAGTGGAGGGCCCCAGGTAGCTCCCGTTGGGGTGGCTGGGTCGGTGACAGTGCCGGGTTTTTCTTCCCTTGCGGCGGCCCTTTCTGTGGTAGGGACGGCCAGTAACAGTGTGGCCACCTCGACCGACCTCATGGCAGCTGCCATGGGGGCGGTGCCTGTAGGCCTTCCATCAACCCCTTTGGGATATCATTTGCACCCCTCGATTAGGGATAAGATTTGGAGGGGAGAATATATCGACCTCTATACCCTGTTAAATAGGGAGGTTCCCAAGAAGGAGAGGGATGAGGAAGCTCGGACCGATCGGGCCAAAAAGGTCAAGGTCCCCAGAAGTTTCAGGTCTTGGCTATACGCCTTTTTGACCTATGCCACTGTTATAATACAAAAGGAACCGGGTAGGGCTACGGCGCTACTTAAATACATCAACCTCATTGCCATGGCATACTTCGAGGTCAAGGGGGATGCCTGGCAGAACTACGATGAGGCATTCCGAATGAGGGTGGCTTTTGACCCTTCCCTCCCCTGGGATCGGGAAGCTCCCAACCTATGGTTTCAGGCGACCCGTAAGAGCGGGTCGGGTCAGCGGACCGATAGCGGTCATCTAATGGAGGAGGAGCCAGCTGCACCCCGTGCTGCTGCGGGGCAGGGTGTTCAAACCACCCAGCTTTGTTTTAAGTACAGTGCCAAGGGCTCTTGCGCACGCTCTTCCTGCAAGTTCCGGCATGCTTGCGGTAAGTGTGGGGGTTCCCATGCCACCCACACGTGCACACGTTCCGGTAGGAACAAGAACAATAGGGACAAAAATAAATCAGCCATTCCTGCGACACAAGGGCCCCAGTCCGGTCAAGCTTGAGCGCTTGGCCGAACTCCTGCAAGGGTATCACCCGCCAGAGAGGGTGGCTGCTATCCTTCGGGGCTTTTGTGAAGGCTTTAGGATCCCTTATCAGGGTCCACGTAAGGCCTTTATGTCAAAGAACTTGAAGTCAGTTTTAGGGAATGAGGATTTAGTTAGAGCTAAGATTAAGAAAGAGGTAGACAAAGGGCGGGTCCTGGGCCCCTTCCCCTCCCCCCCGTACCTAATATGAGGGTGTCCCCCCTTGGGGTGGTGCCCAAGAAAGCCCAAGGGGAATATCGGCTTATCCACCACCTTTCATTCCCCCGGGGGGAGTCGGTGAACGACTTCATACCGGAGGACCTTTGTTCAGTCCGCTATGCCTCATTTGACGCGGCAGTAGCCATGGTCCGGGCGTGCGGTGTCGGGGCGCTGATGGGCAAGAGCGACATTAAGTCAGCATTCAGGCTCTTGCCCTTACATCCCGACGATTTCGATCTCCTGGGTTTCTGCTTCGAGAAACAATTTTACCTGGATCAGACTCTCCCTATGGGATGTTCGATTTCATGCGCTCTCTTCGAGAGTTTCAGCACTTTTCTTGAGTGGGCACTCAGGAGATGAACGGGATCCAGGTCAGTCATCCACTATTTAGATGACTTCCTGGTGGCAGGCCCGGCAGGCACGCCTCAGTGCCAAGCCCTGATGGCAGCATTCGAGGGGTTGTGTTCTTATTTAGGGGTTCCCCTAGTGCCAGAGAAAACGGAAGGGCCATCCTCTACGATGTCCTTCTTAGGCATAGAACTAGATTCCTCCACGCAGTCTTGTAGACTGCCAGAAGACAAGCTTGTGAGGATACGGCTCAAGCTGGAGGAGGTGTCTGGCCGTAAAAAGGTAACCCTCAAACAGCTTCAGGAGCTCACAGGGCTGCTTAACTTCGCATGCCGGGTAATCGCTCCCAGTAGGGCATTTTTACGCAGACTGTATTCCTCCATGCAGGGATTAAGCTCCCCCCATCCTTGGGTGCGGCTCAATGCAGGGGCCAGAGAAGACTTGCGGGTATGGCAGACATTCCTGGCCCGATTTAACGGGATTTCCTTCTGGCGGCAAGATTTGCTTCTCCAAGCAGACTTGCAATTGCACTCTGACGCCTCGGGTTCCCTGGGCTTCGGGGTGATGCTAGGAGGAAAGTGGTGCCATTCATCGTGGCCAGCCGAATGGGCGGCAGCGGAAATTTGTAGGGATCTCACATTCCTAGAATTTTTTCCGTTGGTGGTAGCAGTGGAACTCTGGGGAGGTCAGCTCGCCAACCGGGTGGTTCATTTCTGGTGTGACAACTTGGCGGTGGTCCACGTGGTGAATTTGTTGTCCTCAAAAAACGAGAGGGTAATGCACCTGGTGCATTTTTTTGTCAGTAGAGCTTTGTCTCTGAATGCATTGTTTATGGCACGCCATGTGCCTGGATTGGGGAATGGTGTGGCTGACGCTTTATCCCGTGGACAGCTGGCCAGGTTCCGGGCATTGGCGCCCAGGGCACAGAGCACACCAGACCAGATGCCAGGACACTTATGGAGCCTGGCGGGGCTACAGAACCATAGAGGCAGGAGGCAGATCGGGCCATTGGGCTGTCGATAGCTCCAAGCACCCGGGCTGCGTACCGCAGGGCAGGTAAGGAATTTTCAGAGTTCAGGGCTAGCAAGGGTTACAGGCAGGTTTGGCCCATACTAGTTGACCAGTTGTTGGAGCACTGTGTGCTGTTACACCAACGTGGTCTGACTGTCAAAACCATTAGGGGTAAGTTGGCGGGTCTGGCATTCATCGCCAAGGCTCAGGGGTTCCCTGACACGTGTAGTGATTTCCGGGTTAGGAGAATGTTAGAAGGGTGGTCCCGGGAAAGCCCCCCCCCAGTGGCCGATACCCGACAGCCGTTATCCATATCACAGCTGTCAGCCTTAAGCCACACGTGGGTCAGGCTGTGCACTTCGCATTATGAAGCCTGCCTTTTCCACGCGGCAGCAACCACACTCTTTTTTGGGGCTTTTAGAGTAAGTAAGGTTTTGGCCAATTCTATACGGGACAATAGCCTGCGCGTGCGCCAGTGGAGTGATGTGTAGTTACAGCCTACTGGGGTTTCCATCCGTCTGCACCAGTCCAAAACGGATCAGTATGGTCGCGGCGTGGAAATTGCATTAGCACCAATGTCAGATGGTGCCGTTTGCCCGGTGGCGGCTTTGGCTGCCTTCCGCGCCTGTCGAGGGGAAACCCCGGGATATTTATTTTGTCACGAGGGTGGGGCTCCCTTGACTAAATACCAATTCTGGGCCATTACAACCCGGGCCCTTGAGCAAGTTGGTGCAGACCCCTCCAGGTTCGGCACACATTCGTTTCGGATAGGCGCTGCCACCGCAGCTGCCACTGCTGGTTTCACGGATCGCCACATTATGGCCATTGGCCATTGGAGGTCTGCGGCCTTTCGTTCGTACGTTAGGCCTCCCCAATAGGGACCCGGGTATTGGCCGTTTTAATTGTTGTTTTGTTGTTTCAGCCATTGCAGTTTCCCGGCCCGTGGTTTGGCTTTTGGGCCACAGTTTCGTGTTTTGGGCCGGCTGTTTTGCTGCGAGGTCTCCGGTTGGATCGCAGCTTTCCCTGGGCACCAGGATGGACGTCGTCTGGGGAATGCGCTGGGAGGGGCTCCACCCCCTGTTTTTTGAGCAGTGTCGAGCCGGGAGAGCCCCCGAGTTGCTGGTGATTCAGCTCAGGGGCAACGACCTCGGTGTTTTGAGTGGGTTGGCGGTGAGCATCCAGGCTCGCGAGGATCTGCAGGCCATCGCCGTCGCGTATCCAGGCACTCGCATAGTGTGGTCTGAGATTCTCCCCAGATTGGTCTGGCGGGATGCTGTCTCTCCTAAAGCCGTCAACAAGGCCAGGTTGAGGGTCAACCAGGCCATTGGAAAGGTGGTTAAGGAGTTGGGAGAGGTTGTAGTGAAGCATCCCCTGGTAAAATTTGGAACCCCCTGGCTCTACCGGGCCAACGGTGTTCACCTCTCAGATGAGGGGAATGCCATTTTCCTGTCGGACCTGCAGAGGTGCCTCCAGGAACTAGTTTAGGAGGCTGGGTGGGGGTCGGGGGGGCAAAATTGAGATCTGACCCCTCCTCCGTGGCATGTTGGGGGCGGAAATGGGCAATTAGAAGCAACTGCGCATGCTCCTTTCGGGCATCATTTAAGGGTGATGGACCGCCTCTCTCCAGGAATTAGAGGTTTGAGCAACGTCGGGGATTGGAGAGCGGATGTCCATGGGAATCACCGGATCCAATCTCCCCCGGGGATTGGAGGGTGAATTCCTCCCACACAACGAGGGGGCGTGGTTTGATCCAGGTGAAGGTGGTACCTCCACCTGGTTCAGCAAGGAGTTCTTGTCCAATGTTGCCAAGAAATGTTATGGTAGGAATTTCCGCCCCGTTAGTTTGGCTCTGCAGGTCCTTAGTCTGTTTGAATTAAATATTCAAAGTTACGTATTTAAATTTATTTAAAGTCATTTAAATTTATGATAATTAATAAATGACCCTTAATCCACAATATATGTCTCAGCGTCTTTACTCCGCCTCTGGGGGGCAATATCCTATGCCCAACTATGGAAAAATGAAAGAGTCCCATCAAAAAACAATACTATAGATAAAATTTACAAATATGTAGAAATGAATAAAATGACTATAGAAATAAAGGGAATAAATTATAAAGAATTTGATGAGACTTGGAACAATTGGTATAAATGGATTGAGGATAGAAACAAGGTTGTATGATACAATGTGTTAGTGTAAAAAAAAACAGATAAATATATAAACATATAATGCATAAGGGAATACAAAAACAGATGGACAAAAACAGATGGACAAATAGAGAAAGCAATTATCATACCTACCTGTTATGCTTATTTATCAAAACCTCTGCACATCCATCTACTATTTACTCATCCTACTGTCTATTTTCTTTTTTTTCTACCTTTCTTTTTTTCTTTTTTTAATAAATTACACTGTATATATTATGTAAATAAGAAATATAATGAAAGGGACTATGATCTGTAAAAGACTATTGTGATGTGCAGTATTTCTACTTTTAATCTGTAAAAATAAATAAATAAACTTTAAAAAAAAGAATCTTGCCTACTCTTTTCCTGGGCTTATTAAAATGAGGTTTTTCTGAAAAGCAAGATTCATGTTGGATTATATGCCCTTTATTTTACAGAAATATTCAGAATTCCATCATGACATAATAATAGTTCTCTAAACTCATTGAATAATTCTTGTCTGTTACTTAAGATTAATACAAAGATAGCAGATCCTGTTGTTATTTCTTGCATCTTCTACAAGCCTGCATGTGATTAATTTGTTGAAAATCTCATGCTGTTCAGTAGTTTATCTCCCAATAGATAGTGTGACAGATGAAGCCACCCATTAATAACAGTGAATGTTAATGTCAATACTTTTTCTCTGAAAAAAGGTATTTTACATTTTATTCTGTTATGATGATCTGTAACTCACAATGAGCCTCAGTGTCAACATTTCTCTTATATTTCTGCACATGCCCCTACAAATTGCAAAAAGGTTTTGCTATTTTAATTAGTTAATATAATTGTTGATGGTTGAAGAAATAATAGTAATAAAAGAAGGCTACTTCTTTTTTTTTTTTTTTTAGATTTTTTATTACAAATATATACACATTTACATACAATATATGTTTTATATTAATACAAGGCTAAATCAACGCGTAACAAATACACGAACAAACAAACATGACAAACAAACAAACAAAAATATTCTTTAAAAAAAGATCTAATTGCTTATTTAAGTACATTAATAACAATAACTATTCACTTAGCATATTTTATAATATTTGTACTTGTATTCCCTTCAGGAGGTAAGTTTTGAATGATTTTTGATTTTAAATTATTTTCTGGTGAAGCATGTTGTGTCCTCAGCGTATACCATTTTCTCTTGTAGGTTGTCACTGTTTTTTAAATCATTTAATTCTTTCTTATCCGCCTTCTTTTATTCATATTCAATTTCTTTAATGTCATACAGATCTTTTTTTATAAAAAGGTTTTTTGTATATATGTCTTTTGTATATTTTTTTTTCTATGTAATGAAAAGGATATAAAGTATTGTTAATTTGATTTTTTCTTTTGAATTTTATTTCTTTTCTTAAACCAGTTATAAAGATGTATCCAGGTTTTATCGTGTTCGGAATCCTCTTTGTTTTTTAATTTAATTGTTAGTGCGTCAAATTCAGCACAGTCTAATATTTTTTTAATTATCAAATCGTCTTCAGGTGGTTCGGGTTGCTTCCAATTTTGAGCTATCGTTATTCTAATTGCTGTCAATATATGAATTAATAAGTAGTGTTTGTTTTTTTCAATTTTTTGATCTATAATTCCCAGGAGAAAGGCTTCAGGTTTTTTATTTATCTTCATTTGTAAGATCTCTTCTATCCAATTCTGCATTTTGTTCCAGAATTTTTTCATTTTTGAGCAGGTCCACCAAATGTGGTAATATGTCCCCATTTTTTTGCACCTCCAACATTTTGGGCTTGTTCCTTTATACATTTTGGCTAATGTTGCCGGTGGAAGGTGCCACCTATAATACATTTTGTATATGTTTTCCTTATAAGCTGTAGATTTTGTTAATTTATAGTTCTTGGTCCAAATTGATTCCCACTTATCTAAATTTATGCTATAACCAAAATTTTTGCCCCAACTATGTATACTATTTTTGACGATATGTTCCTCCATTTTATAGTGTAGCATATATTTATATATTTTGGAAATCATTTTTTTTTCTTGGCCTAAAATTATCTTATCTAATTCTATCTCTTTTATTTGTATTTCCTTCCTTTTCCCTTCTTGATATTTTGATTTAATTACGTTATACGCCCACCAGTCGATTTTGATTCCAATTTCTTCTAATTGTTCCCTAGTTTTTAATTCCCCATTTTTTTCTAATGTTTGATAATAATTTAACATTTTGTTTAGTTCTCTTGAGTTTGGATATATCGTCGCCTCTAAGCTTGAGTACCATTTGGGAGTTTGGTGATAGTACATTTTTTTGATTTTTTTCCAAGTTGTGTATAACGAGTTTCTTATTATATGTTGTTTGAAGTAACTATGTGTTTGTTCTTTATTTTCCCACAGGATAGCATGCCACCCTATTCTCATATCGTGTCCTTCCAGTATTAGAAGTCTCTTATTTTCCAATTTAAACCAATCTTTCAACCAATCCATAATTGCTGCAGTATAATATAATTCGAAATCTGGTAGTGCAAATCCTCCTTGTTTGATATTATCTTGTAGATATTGTATTCTAATTCTAGGTTTTTTTCCGGCCCAGACGAATTTTGTAATCATTCTATTTAGTTTTTGAAAAAAGTCTTTTCTTAATATAATTGGAATCGTCCTAAATAGATATAGAATCTTGGGTAAGATAGACATTTTTATTGTTGAGATTCTACCTATGAGCGAAATAGGCAATTTGTTCCATTTTTCTAATTTCTTTTTTATTTCTTTCATCAAAACCGTGTAATTATCTTCCTTTATTGTGATCGCTTTTGCTGTTAATTTTATTCCCAAATACTTAACTGTTTTTACTATTTGTAAGCCTAATCTGTCTTCTAATATTTTCTTCTCTGTATTTGTTAAATTTTTTGTCAGTATTTTGGTTTTTTGTTTATTAATTTTAAGTCCTGCTACTTTTCCGAATTCAGTAATCTCCTTTAATAAAACTTCCCCTGATTCAATTGGATCTTCTATATTGAATACTAGATCATCGGCAAATGCCTGAATTTTGTATTCTTGTCCTTTCAAATTTAATCCTTTAACATTTTTATTTAACCTTATCTGATTTAATAAGGTTTCTATGGCCAAAATAAATATTAATGGGGAAAGGGGGCATCCTTGCCGTACTCCCTTTTCTATTTTTATATTTTGCGTTAATTGGTCGTTTATTATAACTTTTGCCGATTGTGTAGAGTATATCGTCTTGATTGCTTTTATAAATTTTTCTTTAAATTTCATTTTGGTCAGTTGTTTAATGAAGAAGTTCCAATTCAAATTATCGAATGCTTTTTCCGCATCTAAAAATATTAGTGCCAAATTCTTTCCTGGGTTTACCTCATAGTATTCTAAAATATTTATAATGTTTCTCAAATTATTTTTTATATTTCTGTTTGGTAAAAAGCCGTTCTGGTCCGGATGTATGATTTCATTAGTTATCCCTTTAAACCTTTCTGCTAATATTGTTGTAAAGATTTTGTAATCTGAGTTTAGTAATGCAATTGGTCTGTATTGTTTTATTAAATATCTTTGTTCCAAATCTTTTGGTATTAGTGTTATTAAACCTTCCTTCCAGGATTCAGGCATTGCTCCTTTGTCTAACACCTCGTTCAACATCTGTAGTAATAATTTTTTGACTGGTTCATATATTTCTTTGTAATATTCGGCTGGTATTCCATCTACTCCTGGGGTTTTGTTATTGTTTTGTTTTTTAATTGCTAGCTCTAATTCTGTCATAGTTATAGTTTTATCCATTCTATCAATGTTAGTCTCCGATATTTGGGGTAATTCAATCTCGTTCAAATATTGATCTATTTCTTCCTCTTTTATCTCATCATTCCTATATAGCTGTTCAAAATAGTTTTGTATTATCTTTTTTTTTTCTTCTATATCGATTTGTTTTTTTCCCTTTTCATCTTCCAATTGTTGGATATATTTCTTCTCTTTCTGTTTTTTAATTTTATAGGCAAGCCACCTACCCGGTTTGTTTGCGTGTTCGAAGTAATTTTGTTTTACACTTTTGATTTTTTGGGCTATTTCTTCCTGTGCTATCAAGTTTATCTTATGTTTAATTACATCTCTTTTTTCTTTTAGTTCGATTTTTTTTGGATCTTTTATCCATTCGGCTTCTATTTGTTCTAATTCTTTTTGATTTTCTCTCATCTCCCTATTTTTATCCTTATTTTTTTTACTAGTGTATGCAATTGTTATCCCCATTATATAGGCTTTGGTTGTGTCCCATATGTTTTGTATGGTTGTGTCTTCATTCCAATTTTTTTCTAGAAAGATATCTAATTCTTTTTTTGAAAATTCTTTGTATTTATTTTCTTGTATAATTTTTGTATTCATTGTCCATCTAATTTTTTTGGTTTGGTTTCCTCTAATTATAATACTTACTGGGTTGTGGTCTGCCCAAAAGTTGGGTTCTATTTCTGCTGATATTATCTCTTGTTGTAATTCTATATTTGTCCATATCATGTCCAATCTGGACCATGAGTCATGTGGGTGTGAATAATAAGTATACTTACATTCATCTCTGTGTCTTTCCCTCCACGTGTCTTTTAGTTTAAATTCCTCTATAATATCTTTGAGTTTTTCTGGTATTGTTTTTTTCTTTTTACTCTTTTCTTTACCTTTATAGTCTTTGTCGTAATCTATTATTATATTGAAGTCCCCAATCACACAGATGTTTCCTTTTTCAATTTTTATTATTTTTTGGTACAACGTTTTATAAAAAGATTTTTGGTCTTTGTTGGGAGCATAAATCACAATTAAATTTGTTTTTTTTTTATTAATTTCAATTTCTGTTATAAGTATTCTACCCTCTTCATCACTGTCAATTACTTTTGGATTTAACCAGCTTTTAATATATAGTGCAATTCCCCTTTTTTTTTCGTTTGCAAGTGATGTGAATAGTTTCCCTAGTTTCGGGTGTTCCAATACTTTCTTATCCTTTTTCCTTACATGAACTTCCTGAAGGCATTTTACGTCTAAATTTTGTTTTATTAATTTTGTAAATGTTTGTCCTCCTTTTTGAGGAGAGTTCATTCCGTTTATATTCACCGAAAATAATTTAATTTCCTTATTCATTCTTCGTCAACTATCTTGCCCTTTTGCTGCTTCTAAGCTCTCTGTAATTTTCTGTTTTCTCCCCTTTCCCCTTGCTTATCTTGTCTGTTCTCTCTTCCTCTATCTCTCCCTCCTCTTGGCTTGTTGTCTCCAGTTCTATGCTGCTTTCCCCTTCTTTTTTCAGGTGTTCTCGAATAAATTTATCTGCTTGTTCTAGTGTTTCTATATTTATTTTCTTCCCCTTCCACGTTAGCATCACCCCCTCTGGCACTAACCATCTAAATTGTATCTCGTTTTTTATTAATTCCCTAATTCTTTTAGGTATTTGTTTTAACACAATTATGTCTTTCCCTTTGTACGTTAAGACCCCTCTGGTGTTCCTGTATATCTCGTCTCTCAGGGTTTGTTTTGTAAATCTAAGGTGGACCTCTCTGGGGAGTTGGTGGCGACGTGCATAATTGGTTTGCACTCGGTATACCTCGTCTACGTGGTTAATTAGTTCACTATCATTTATTTTTAACTCTTCCGCAAAGAGTTCAACTACAGTCGCAAACAGGTTCTCCCCTTTTTCTTCGGGTATATTTTGTAGCCTGAGATAGAATGAGGCTTTTTCGAATTCTAATTGGGCAATGGCCCCTTCTAAATCTTTATTTACCCTCCTAAGGTCTTCTTCGTTTTTAGTCAATCTCAACTTGTTCGCTTCTGTTGTCTCTTCCACTTGTTGAATTTTAATTTCCTGTCTGTCTACTGCTTCCTTAACATCTTCTATTATACTGTTAAATTTGGCAAAGTTTTCATTTACTTCCTCAAATTTTTTTTGTGTCTCTTGGTGGTTTTTAACTATAGTTTCTTGGGTTTGATTAGCGGATTCCTGTTGTTTTATCATAAATTCTTGAATTTTGTCTAGGGAATTTTGTAAGCTTTGAAGCGAGGGTGCCTGATCCTTAATTTCTCCTGTAACTATATCGGAAGTTGAAGAGGATTTCTGCACAGCTGGTGATAGTAGGGTTAAATTACCCCTTCTCATTGACTTGGTTAAAGTCTGTTGAGTTGCCATTTGTAATAAGTTTTAACCTTCTAATAATTAAATCAATATCTAATCAATCTATTCTATATCTAATCAATTAGTCAAATTACTCTTTAACAATTAATTCAGTATATAACCAGTCGAACCAATCAATTTATACAACTTATTTTTCAAAAAAGAGAAAGGGTAGAATTAATGCTTTCAATTATTATCGGTGTTTCAATATTTAAACAGTATTTAATCTAACTTAGCTTATTCTTTTCAGACTTATGCTTGATATTCTAACTTATATCTTAATATTTAATATTTAATCCTTAATATCTAATATCTTAATATCTAATAATATCTAATACTTAATGCTATAGTATTTAATACTTAATACTTAATCAATATTCAATATACAATATATAATACACAGTTAATTAATTACTGGTTAAGAGATCAACAGTTGAGTAGTTAAGTAGTTAAATAATAGTTGAATAAATCCTTATAAATATTATATATGAACAATTTTTAAGAGTAGAGGTAGAGGTTTAAATAATAATAATATAGTTATAGCTTTGGCAAGTCCTTACATCAATTAATCACTTAATTAATTTGTTAGTTGATTGGTTAATTACATTTATTAGTATTATTAGTTAATAACAGCAATTACTTTGATTTCATCTAGTTAGATTTCATCTAATTGTATTCCTGTCCAGTCTAGTTTCTGTCCTTTATTTTCCTCTAATTTTATATATTGTCCAGTATACGTTTCTTGATCCTAATATTGGCTTTAGTCCAGACTATTGCAAAAGTAAGTGAATTTAGCAGTCCCACATTCAATATTCACAGTTTAGTAGATTGTAGCTTAGTGTCTGGTAGTTTAATTTCGCGTAGATTTCTAGTTTCCTATGGGAGGATCTGCTATGATAACGTTGATGACGTTGAAAAAAAAACCAGCCCAGTCAAGTTGATATCTGATTGAGTCAAATTCCTGTCTCTTTAAGGTTATACCTTCTTGTGTTTTATGGGATTTTAAGTCGTTGCGTAGTCCAAAGGCAAGCGCAAACCAGATAGACCAGATAGACCAAAAGAACCAGCTAAACAAAACGAAGGGGCGTAGATCTCCACGATGTTATCTTGCTGTTTCTGCTTCCTGCTTTCGTAGCTCTATGTTTCCGGAAGAGGGGGAGGCTTAAACACGTAAATGTAACGTCTCACACCGGGGGAGGTTTTTTTTCTTAAATCCCCGCTTTCGCTGCTCTTATTCCACCTGGTGTTCCTGGTATTCCAAATGTTCGTGAAATAAAATCATATCATCCCCCGGTTATATCCGTCTTTAGTTCCCGATTTTTAGTTCCTGATTTTTCAATCTATCTCCGTTCCGTCTCCGCCCCTCGACCCAGCTCTCCTGTCACACACCCGATTCTCCTGTCACCGCACGCTGTCTCTTGCTTCTCCTGTCGCTCAACCTTTTAATCGCCGCTTCTTTCAATTTGAGCTTTTCTATCTTTTATCGTCTTTCCCACAGTTGTTCTGGTACACAAGAAGTTTCCGAATTCAAAATATGTTATTTTAGGGTACTTGCTGAGGTTCACCGATCTCTTCTCACTTCCTCCTCGATGTTTACGGGGCGGCCATGTCTCAGGGCCAGCAAACGCTGGCTTCTTTTTTGCCCGGTCCTGGCGGTTCAAAAAAGCTTGTGCCGGTGTGAGCTAGCGACTCTCACATCGGGCACAGCATAACCACCTCTTACGACACCCTTCCCTCCAAGTTGGGTGTCTGATCTTATATTTAAAGGCAATAAAAGTCGTGCTGGGAGAGCAGCGGTTCACTCACCAGCTCCGCATCGACCAAGCCCCGCCCCGGAAGTCCAAAAGAAGCTACTTCTTAATGCTGATTAGCTGATCAAAATTTGGCACTGATAAATAATTTATGGTTCAATAAGAGAGACATTTCAGTGTAGTGTTTAAGGCATTAGGCTGGAACCCAAAAGATGGTGAATTCTAGTCTTTTCTTAGGTCAGTTTCTCTCTTTCACCCCTAGGAAGGAGGCAATGGCAAACCAGTTCTGACAGAAAACAAAACCCAGGGACCTATCCAGGCAATCTTCAAAATCAGACACGAATGAAAGGAAAAAATTGGTTCACCCACAGATTTGGAAAAGAAAATGCCTTATTACTTCCAATTTGTATATTATGTTAATAGATGTGTAATATTAAAAAGGGAACTGAATAGAAGGTTGGGTTCCTTTTTTGAACATAGCTTTCTTGTTCTCCTTTATGTTCTCTGATTCATAATACACTGCTCAAAAAAATAAAATAAAGGGAACACTTAAAAAACAGAATATAACTTCAAGTAAATCAAACTTTTGTGAAATCAAACTGTCCACTTAGGAAGCAACACTGATTGACAGTCAATTTCACATGCTGTTGTACAAATGGAATAGTTGTGCAAACAAAATATTCAATGAGAATATTTCATTCTTTCAGATCTAGGGTGTGTTATTTGAGTGTTCCCTTTATTTTTTTGAGAAGTATACTTCATAAAAGTATCTCAGTGGATTTAAATTTAAATGTTGTCTTTGTTTAATACTTTCTAGTGTGGATGTATCTTTCTTCTGCATGCAGAAGTGATTTCCATCCATTGGTCTTTCATTATTTGGTATCTACAGTTAAAGAACTTAAGGCACTATGGGTGTTATAATTTTTTCAAGTCATACTGGATGTATACTGGAATATTTGCCTGTCAATATTTAAATGCTTTCATATGATTTCTCTTTATAGCTCTGCTGAATTAACAGTTAAGCAGATGGCAAAATTGTTGGGTTCTAAGAGAGATTCACTTGCATCATTTCTAAATGCTATACAGTATTACAAAAAGGGTTAAATGTAGTCTTATTCCTGCATTATGTAAAATAAGCAATAGTTAATGTTAAATCTTCAGAAGAGATATTATTATTTCTGTTGTATAGTCCCTTAGTTGTGTTAAATATCAATCTAATAAATAATTTATTTCAATAACAGACACTTTTATTGCATTTTGCTACATTTCATTACATTTTTATATATTCAAAATCATTTATCTTCAGAATTTGAAGTGTTGTACATCCTTATTAGGTAATAATATTGATAAAGAGGAAAATATATAATGAGCTATTGCTTTCTAGATTTACAACAAACAAAGTTAATGTTAATAACATAGTACTGTGCCTTTCATTTGTAAAATCATATATTTATTTATTCATTTATTTATTTATTCATTTGTCCAATACACAAATACATAGGAAGAAAAAAAGACATGTGGTAATATATATAAGGGTAAAAGTGAACTTAGAGAAGAGGATATATGAAAGGAAGAGAATATATATGATAGATGAAAGAAAGGAAAGACAATTGGACAGGGGATGAAAGGCACACCAGTGCACTTATGTATGCCCCTTACTGGCCTCTTAGGAACCCGGAGAGGTCAATCGTGGAGAGTCTAAGGGAGAAATGTTGTGGGTTAGGGGTTGACACAATTGAGTCCGGTAATGAGTTCCATGCTTCGATAACTCGATTGTTGAAATCATATTTTTTACAGTCAAGTTTGGAGCGGTTTGTATTAAGTTTGAATCTGTTGCGTGCTCTTGTGTTGTTGTGGTTGAAGCTGAAGTAGTCATTGACCGGTAGGATGTTGCAGCATATGATCTTGTGGGCAATACTCAAATCGTGTTTTAGGCGCCGCAGTTCTAGGCTTTCTAGGCCCAGGATTGTTAGTCTATTTTCGTAGGATATTCTGTTTTGAATGGAGGAGTGAAGGGCTCTTCTGGTGAAATATCTTTGGACATTGTCAAGGGTGTTGATGTCTGAGATGTGGTATGGGTTCCAGACAGATGAGCAGTAGTCTAGGATGGGTCTGGCAAAAGTTTCTTTTTTTAAAAAAAATATTTTTTTCCTATTGCGTAACCCTATTTTTTCATTTGAAGCAGTGGTAAGCCTTTTATCATCCTTAAATAAGTGTTCAAACACATCTTGGAAAATTCTGGCTAGTCTGTACTATGAAGTTGTTATTATTTGTGCAATTTTACAAGAAGCCTCCATTCCCTCCATTCCTCAGTCTCACCAACCTGGGAAAGCTGAAAGTTTTGAACTGGAGATGATTTCTCTTGCAAATCAAAGCGGTGAAAAAATAAACACATGTTTGACATAGGGAAGCTGTGGCAAAACTGATTTCGCATCATTTCCTTTGCATTTAAATAATAGATAATTAAGAAATAATTGCACCAGTGATTTTTTTTTCCAAAACTTTGTGTGGACGTCTGAAAATCAACATTGCCTGAAATATTTGCTATGATAGACGTAAATAATGACAAGGATTGACTATGCAGGGAGAATGTGAGTCAGCTTTATTAATGATTCTGAATACAAGATCAGCCGGCAGTTGGAATGGATGGCTATCACATCATAACCCCGAAACCTCATAATTTAGAGTAGTTCAGGCATACTGAAGGCAGATGCTTGTGTGGTTTCGAAAGGATAAGTGGGTTGGTTGCCATGGCCACTAACCTCTGAAGTGTCAGCATCTCTCTGTCAGATGTTAACACAAGATCACAGGATCTTTTGTCACATGCATTTTACTGTGATAATATTCCAAGTCTTCTATGCCCCTGTCAAGGGTTGAGATTATGGGTTGATGGCTTATGGAAGTGGGGAGAAAATCAAAGCATCATGATTCCATGGTCTTCCAAATCTATAATTACACAACATTCAATATTAATCCAGTTTGGCTTGCAATTTTTGATGCATAGACTTTCATTCCTTGCAATATATTCCCATCTGTTTATTAGGACAAATCTATATGTGTATTTCTATGAACTCATGGTATAGCTTTCTCTGTAGAAATAAATTAGGAATGTTAGGAAATCTGCACAGAAAAACATGGCATTCATAAGTTTGGAACAATATGGATTTCATATGTTTGGAGCAATATGGCTATCTGGTGTCCACATAATGTGGCTGTAATACAAAATGTTGGTTATCACATTTAAAGTCCCATTGGGTTTGCAGCCCGCTTATCTACATTTGAGACCACCGGAGGTGGGTTTCTTCTAGTTCGCACTGGTTCGCACTGGTTCTATAGAACTGGTAGTAAACCGGTGGGGACACTGCCATTTTTTAAAAGATTTTTTTTTAATTGAATTTTTTGCTTGTTTTTGCTGCTGCGCATGCAGAGAAGCTAAGTTTTTTACACTGTGCATGCACCACCATCTTGTTTTCAGGAGGGTGTTTGCTATTTTTTGCAGGTTTTCAGCACTGCACATTCACACACATGCGTGCCCATGTGGTGTGCATTGTGTGCACAGCCATGCGGCATGCAATGTGCACATAGTCATGCAGCAAGGAGGAAGCAAACTGGTGGCAAGATAAGTTAGAACCCACCCCTAGAGACCACCTACTCCAAATAGTGTCTTTTGTGTAGGAGCTCTCATCCTATGGAAGGCCATTTCATCTGAACTGAAAAAGTGTTCAGGGTCTCATTTTTTAAATATTTGGAGAGCTTGTGAAAACGAGGCTCTATCAAGTACATTGTTGGCTTGTCCCTGGGCTAACCTTAATAGTGGTTACTGGACCCATTACTTGATGGTTTATATGCGTATTGATTTTGGATTATTGCAATAATTACATATATTATTATATTGGTATGGGAACAACTGAAACAGCTTTTTATAATGAAATGAAATGAAAAGAACCTGAAATGTTGTTGTTAGAAATTTCTCTCTCTTTTCTTCCAAGAGTTTGAAGGGCAATCTTCATTACATAATAACAGTGACCTTTTGAGGAGCTGATATGAGTCTTTCGGGACCTAATCCTACACTAGACATACACCATACCATGTCGGTGCTCCTTTTTTACTGCTTTAGAATGTATCTTTTTCACTGGTTCACAAATGGAGTAACATGTTTTAGTGTTGGATGAATGTTTCACAGTTTGGGTCTTTGTATAAACTGTATTCCAAATCATGTTATGAAACCTGAGGAGGCATTTGCCATTGCACAAATTAAAGAAGAAACTGAGTTTCATGTCTCATAAAACAATGAGCAAAGAGCAAAAAACTGGTAGATTCATTTCTGAATTGTCACCCATTATGTGATGCAGGATTCATTCTGTATGGTGTGTCATCAAGCTAATGTAAATAACAAGTATGACTCACTGAAAAGATTAAAGGAGCCTCAAGGTCAGCTTATTGAGATGCATAAGACAAAGCCTTTGTTTGAACATATTAGTTTCTCAAGGACAGTGGTCTCCTGCTTCTTCATCTTGGGAGATAACCTGTTCCAGTAAGTTGAAGGATTACTTTTTAAAACAAAAAGAAGAATTTAATCAATAATAAATAAAATAAAATAAATAATAACAAAAAATCTATGCTATGTTTTTTCTGCAGGAATCCCTACACCTTTTCAGACAAATGGCTGTCCAATCTCCTCTTGAAAGTCTCAAGTGTTGGAGCTCTCACCATCCACAGGCAAGCTGTTCCACTGGTTGATCACTTTTTCACCATAGATGGTCAGGTCATTTTTGCAGAAATTCTTTGCTGATATTACAAATCAGTTTTCAGAGGAATGGTGCTTGTATTGTGATTTCTACATTGGCTTCTATTGTCTCAATGTGATTTATATTTTTTCTAGCTTAGAGTCCTCAAGATATTCAAATGAACCACTTAAGGATTCTTATACAAAGCCTTATTTAAATCTAAATAATCCTTTTTCTATTTAAAGACAGACACAAATTAATAAAATATAAGTTATATCTCTTACCATCTTCCATATTTAAAAAAAACATTCAAGAACCTGAATTTTTAAAATCTCACATCTTCTAATAAAATCTACTAACAATCTACTAACCAGAGCATACAAAACATTTGTCAGACCAATTCTTGAATACAGCTCACCTGTATGGAATCCAAACAGACATTAATACAATTGAAGGAGTCCAGAAATACTTCACAAGAAGAGTCCTCCACTCCTCCTCACACAACAAATTACCTTACTCCTCCAGACTTCAATTACTATGTTTAGAAAATTTACAGCTACGCCACCTCCGAACTGATTTAACTGTTGTTCATAAAATCATACATCACAATGTACTCATTGTAGTGACTACTTCACCTTTAACAACAACACAAGAGCATGCAATAGATACAAACTAAATGTAAATCGCTCCAAACTAGACTGCAGAAAATACGATTTCAGCAATAGATCTTCAACTTCACATTATCTACAATAGACCTCTCCCCTTTTCTAAGAGGTCTGTAAGGGGCGTGCATAAGTGCACCTTTGTGCCTACCGTTCCGGTCCTAATGTCTTTTTTATCTTTTCTATCTCTACTTTATACTCATATTATGTTAAACATACTATAAATAAATAAATAATAAATAAATAAATATATCAGAAAGGAGAAGAGTAAAGAGATTTAATCTCTAGCTCCAACTACACCAGCCTTCCCCAGCCTAGTGTCATTGAGATCAAAAATTCAAACAATAAGAGATTTTCTATGACTAGATTAGACTAAGTTAGTGTTTTTCAACTTGAGAAGGCCCCTTGAAGATGAGTGGACTTCAAAAATTCACAAAGCTGGCTGGGGAATTCTAAGAGTTGAAGTCCATGCATCTTCAAGGGACCAAGGTTGAAAAACACTGGACCAGGTATAGACCAGTTAGCAAACTGAAAGAGAGAATTTGCTGAACAAGTCTGTTCATGTTCCAATTTTATAGTTATTCTTGAAGTTTAAACAATTTCTTTTTAACGTGTTCATTTTGAATTTTGTACTGCCCTTCAAAACATAATTCTTGCAGAGTGGCTCTTAACAAGTGAGAAATTCTTTTTCCCAGTCATAGCGGGTGTAAATCTTCATAGTTTGATCATTCATAGTTACAACAGTATTTACTTGTTTTTGATTGTGTGGCAGAAATTTGCTATGGTGGTAAGAGAAACCTCTTCATACAAAGAGTTTCTCTTACGGTTCACTTCCCATGTGGTTTTTGGGTTTTACACTGCTGCCCATGCAGATGATTAAATGTGACCTCTGGGAATGAGACTTTGTCGATGGAAGAGATTTCACAGAGCAGAAATTGAGTCTTGATTCTGTTTGTATGTCTATGCGATTAACCAAGCAAAACTGGAAAGAAAAACCTGAATGGGTTTGCATTTGGAAAAAAAAAAATCTTGAATAAATTAAAAAGAAAAAGGTATACTTGAATGAAAATAACAACGTTCACCTCAGAATTTACCCATTTTTGCTAGGCCATCTGCTCCTACTAGTAGACAACTGAAAATATAAGGATGTCAGTTTGCTTCTTATTTTAACTCTTCTGCTGACACTTAATCCATTAATTTCAATGTCTCTGTCTTTCTTAACCCAACTGGTTGGCCATTAATCCATCAAGCATTTGTCTCTTGTTTCTCTTGTTGCATTTGAAGTTACAAAGATCTGCAAATTCTGTAGAAAGCTTTTTTAAAAACATCCTCCTCTTTTAAATTCAACATTAAGGGTGATTGTGTAAACTCTGACAGGATGTTCAGAATGACTGATTATCTGACTGAAAGATACAGTATATTAAACAAAAGATTATTTTGAAATCAGTGTCTTCTGGTGATTTATATAAAAAACAAAAAACAAAGGTTTTTCATCTAGCCGTAGAATTGGAGGACAATGATAGCTGTCAAAATGATGACTTCTATCTTCACAGAAGTTTCCTTCTCTTTTTGAGTTCACAACTCTTATGGAAAATTTCAGAGAGCTGCTAGCAGGTGTCTTGAAAATAAAGTGGCAGTTCTGAGGTACTACGTGCTTCTGTGAATTCATCTCATCTCATTCAGCCTTTTTATTTTTCCCCCTTCAACCTTTTTTATTTTTCTTCCACCAACCATCAAAATCTATTAAAAAAGAAAATGTCAAATGGAAAGGCATGATCGTGGAGCTATGCCTCAGCCTTGAATGATAAAAACATGGGATTTTCCACTATTTTTTTTTTATCAGATTAAGCAGAGTCTGATGGTGAGGTGGCCTTGATCAGTGATGATGAAACTTTTTTTGGTTCATGTGCCAAAAGAGGGAAAGTGGGGGGTGTTTCATTTTCTTTGTGCCCACACCCATAATTGCATGTGTCCCCCTGCACATGCATGTGTGACCACTACTCCTGGCACATGATGGCATGCCCTTTTTTTTGCTCTCCCCAGGTTCCAGAACCTTTCTAGAAGCCTGGAGAGGGAAAAACAGCCTCCCCCAGAGGCCCTTCAGAGGCAGAATGGCCCATTTGCCAACTTTTGATTAAACTGGAAGGCCCTTTTTTTTTTTGCTCTCCCCAAGCTTCAGAACCTCATGGAAAAAGGTATTAAAGTGGATTGGTTACACTACCTACAAATTAAATCAAAATATAATGAAGATAAGAACAAATTAGGCTTTCAAAAAAACAATCTCCTTGATAAGATAATTTTTGGTCCACAAAAAAAACAAATATCAAACATATACAATATCCTCCTTCAACACGATACAGTAGAAGAAATAGTTAAAGGAACTATGATAGCGTGGTCACAAAATTTTGGATATACAATTAATTTAAACGAATGGGAAAAAATTTGGACTGTTAACTACAAACTAATGATGGCAACTTCATATAAGGAAAATCATTACAAAATGTTCTACAGATGGCACCTGCCACCTGCTAGACTTGCAAAAATGTATCCAAATTTATCACCACTATGTTGGAAGTGCAGGGAAAAACCAGGTACATATTACCACATCTGCTGGACATGTGAAACCACTCAAAAATATTGGTATAAAATCAAAATTATACTAGAACAAATCACCTCCCAGACCATCCATGCAAAATCCAAACTATTTTTATTAGGAATCATAAGACAAAACTTTAATAAAGAATAGAATAGAATAGAATAGAATAGAATAGAATAGAATAGAATTTTTATTGGCCAAGTGTGATTGGACACACAAGGAATTTGTCTTGGTGCATATGCTCTCAACGTACATAAAATAAAATATACATTTGTAGGCTTCCGGGGCGGGGCTTGGTCGATGCGGAGCTGGTGAGTGAACCGCTGCTCTCCCAGCACGACTTTTATTGCCTTTAAATATAAGATCAGACACCCAACTTGGAGGGAAGGGTGTCGTAAGAGGTGGTTATGCTGTGCCCGATGTGAGAGTCGCTAGCTCACACCGGCACAAGCTTTTTTGAACCGCCAGGACCGGGCAAAAAAGAAGCCAGCGTTTGCTGGCCCTGAGACATGGCCGCCCCGTAAACATCGAGGAGGAAGTGAGAGGAGATCGGTGAACCTCAGCAAGTATCCTAAAACAACATACTTTGAATTCGGAAACTTCTTGTGTACTAGAACAACTGTGGGAAAGACGATAAAAGATAGAAAAGCTCAAAATCGAAAGAAGCGGCGATTAAAAGGTTGAGCGACAGGAGAAGCAAGAGACAGCGTGCGGTGACAGGAGAATCGGGTGTGTGACAGGAGAGCTGAGTCGAGGGGTGGAGACCGAACGGAGGCAGATTGAAAAATCGGGAACTAAAAATCGGGAACTAAAGACGGATATAACCGGGGGATGATATGATTTTATTTCACGAATATTTGGAATACCAGGAACACCAGGTGGAATAAGAGCAGCGAAAGCGGGGATTTAAAAAACCTCCCCCGGTGTGAGACGTTACATTTACGTGTTTAAGCCTCCCCCTCTTCCGGAAACATAGAGCTACGAAAGCAGGAAGCAGAAACAGCAAGATAACATCGTGGAGATCTACGCCCCTTCGTTTTGTTTAGCTGGTTCTTTTGGTCTATCTGGTCTATCTGGTTTGCGCTTGCCTTTGGACTACACAACGACTTAAAATCCCATAAAACACAAGAAGGTATAACCTTAAAGAGACAGGAATCTGACTCGAATAGATATCAACTTGACTGGGCTGGTTTTTTCAACGTCATCACAGCAGATCCTCCCATAGGAAACTAGGAATTTACGCGAAATTAAACTACCAGACACTAAACTACAATCTACTAAACTGTGAATATTAAATGTGGGACTGCTAAATTCACTTACTATTGCAATAGTCTGGACTAAAACCAATATTAGGATCAAGAAACGTATACTGGACAATATATAAAATTAGAGGAAAATAAAGGACAGAAACTAGACTGGACAGGAATACAATTAGATGAAATCAAAGTAATTGCTGTTATTAACTAATAATACTAATAAATGTAATTAACTAACAAATTAATTAACTGATTAATTGATGTAAGGACTTGCTAAAGCTATAATATATTATTATTATTTAAACCTCTACCTCTACTCTTAAAAATTGTTCATATATAATATTTATAAGGATTTATTCAACTATTATTTAACTACTTAACTACTCAACTGTTGATCTCTTAACCATTAACTAATTAATTGTGTATTATATATTGTATATTGAATATTGATTAAGTATTAAGTATTAAATACTATAGCATTAAGTATTAGATATTATTAGATATTAAGATATTAGATATTAAGGATTAAATATTAAATATTAAGATATAAGTTAGAATATCAAACATAAGTCAGAAAAGAATAAGCTAAGTTAGATTAAATATTGTTTAAATATTGAAACACCGATAATAATTGAAAGCATTAACTCTACCCTTTCTCTCTTTTGAAAAATAAGTTGTATAAATTGATTGGTTCGACTGGTTACATACTGAATTAACTGTTAAAGAGTAATTTGATTAATTGATTAGATATAGAATAGATTGATTAGATATTGATTTAATTATTAGAAGGTTAAAACTTATTACAAATGGCAACTCAACAAACATTAACCAAGTCGATGAGAAGGGGTAATTTAACCCTACTATCACCAGCTGTGCAGAAATCCTCTTCAACTTCCGATATAGTTACAGGAGAAATTAAGGATCAGGCACCCTCGCTTCAAAGCTTACAAAATTCCCTAGACAAAATTCAAGAATTTATGATAAAACAACAGGAATCCTCTAATCAAACCCAAGAAACTATAATTAAAAACCACCAGGAGACACAAAAAAAATTTGAGGAAGTAAATGAAAATTTTGCCAAATTTAGCAGTATAATAGAAGATGTTAAGGAAGCAGTAGACAGACAGGAAATTAAAATACAACAAGTGGAAGAGACAACAGAAGCGAACAAGTTGAGATTAACTAAAAACGAAGAAGACCTTAGGAGGGTAAATAAAGATTTAGAAGGGGCCATTGCCCAATTAGAATTCGAAAAAGCCTCATTCTATCTCAGGCTACAAAATATACCCGAAGAAAAAGGGGAGAACCTGTTTGCGACTGTAGTTGAACTCTTTGCGGAAGAGTTAAAAATAAACAATAGTGAACTAATTAACCACGTAGACGAGGTATATCGAGTGCAAACCAATTACGCACGTCGCCACCAACTCCCCAGAGAGGTCCACCTTAGATTTACAAAAAAAACCCTGAGAGACGAGATATATAGGAATACTAGAGGGGTCTTAACGTACAAAGGGAAAGACATAATTGTGTTGAAACAAATACCTAAAAGAATTAGGGAACGAAGGAGGGACTACCATTACTTTACAAACAAATTAATAAAAAACAAGATACAATTTAGATGGCTAGTGCCAGAGGGGGTGATGGTAACGTGGAAGGGGAAGAAAATAAATATAGAAACATTAGAACAAGCAGATAAATTTATTCTAGAACACCTGAAAAAAGAAGGGGAAAGCAGCACGGAACTGGAGACAACAAGCCAAGAGGAGGGAGAGATAGAGGAAGAGAGAACAGACAAGATAAGCAAGGGGAAAGGGGAGAAAACAGAAAATTACAGAGAGCTTAGAAGCAGCAAAAGGGCAAGATAGTTGACGAAGAATGAATAAGGAAATTAAATTATTTTCGGTGAATATAAATGGAATGAACTCTCCTCAAAAAAGAGGACAAACATTTACAAAATTAATAAAACAAAATTTAGATGTAATATGCCTTCAGGAAGTTCATGTAAGGAAAAAGGATAAGAAAGTATTGGAACACCCGAAACTAGGGAAACTATTCACATCACTTGCAAACGAAAAAAAAAGGGGAATTGCACTATATATTAAAAGCTGGTTAAATCCAAAAGTAATTGACAGTGATGAAGAGGGTAGAATACTCATAACAGAAATTGAAATTAATAAAAAAAAAACAAATTTAATTGTGATTTATGCTCCCAACAAAGACCAAAAATCTTTTTATAAAACGTTGTACCAAAAAATAATAAAAATTGAAAAAGGAAACATCTGTGTGATTGGGGACTTCAATATAATAATAGATTACGACAAAGACTATAAAGGTAAAGAAAAGAGTAAAAAGAAAAAAACAATACCAGAAAAACTCAAAGATATTATAGAGGAATTTAAACTAAAAGACACGTGGAGGGAAAGACACAGAGATGAATGTAAGTATACTTATTATTCACATCCACATGACTCATGGTCCAGATTGGACATGATATGGACAAACATAGAATTACAACAAGAGATAATATCAGCAGAAATAGAACCCAACATTTGGGCAGACCACAACCCAGTAAGTATTATAATTAGAGGAAACCAAACCAAAAAAAATAGATGGACAATGAATACAAAAATTATACAAGAAAACAAATACAAAGAATTTTCAAAAAAAGAATTAGATATCTTTCTAGAAAAAAATTGGAATGAAGACACAACCATACAAAATATATGGGACACAACCAAAGCATATATAAGGGGGATAACCATTGCATACACTAGTAAAAAAAAATAAGGATAAAAATAGGGAGATGAGAGAAAATCAAAAAGAATTAGAACAAATAGAAGCCGAATGGATAAAAGATTAAAAAAAAATCGAACTAAAAGAAAAAAGAGATGTAATTAAACATAAGATAAACTTGATAGCACAGGAAGAAATAGCCCAAAAAAATCAAAAGTGTAAAACAAAATTACTTCGAACATGCAAACAAACCGGGAAGGTGGCTTGCCTATAAAATTAAAAAACAGAAAGAGAAGAAATATATCCAACAACTGGAAGATGAAAAGGGAAAAAAACAAATTGATATAGAAGAAAAAAAAAGATAATACAAAACTATTTTGAACAGCTATATAGGAAAGATGAGATAAAAGAGGAAGAAATAGATCAATATTTGAACGAGATTGAATTACCCCAAATATCGGAGACTAACATTGATAGAATGGATAAAACCATAACTATGACAGAATTAGAGCTAGCAATTAAAAAACAAAACAATAACAAAACCCCAGGAGTAGATGGAATACCAGCCGAATATTACAAAGAAATATATGAACCAGTCAAAAAATTATTACTACAGATGTTGAATGAGGTGTTAGATAAAGGAGCAATGCCTGAATCCTGGAAGGAAGGGTTAATAACACTAATACCAAAAGATTTGGAACAAAGATATTTAATAAAACAATACAGACCAATTGCATTACTAAACTCAGATTACAAAATCTTTACAACAATATTAGCAGAAAGGTTTAAAGGGATAATTAACGAAATCATACATCCGGACCAGAACGGCTTTTTACCAAACAGAAATATAAAAAATAATTTGAGAAACATTATAAATATTTTAGAATACTATGAGGTAAACCCAGGAAAGAATTTGGCATTAATATTTTTAGATGCGGAAAAAGCATTCTATAATTTGAATTGGAACTTCTTCATTAAACAACTGACCAAAATGAAATTTAAAGAAAAATTTATAAAAGCAATCAAGACGATATACTCTACACAATCGGCAAAAGTTATAATAAACGACCAATTAACGCAAAATATAAAAATAGAAAAGGGAGTACGGCAAGGATGCCCCCTTTCCCCATTAATATTTATTTTGGCCATAGAAATCTTATTAAATCAGATAAGGTTAAATAAAAATGTTAAAGGATTAAATTTGAAAGGACAAGAATACAAAATTCAGGCATTTGCCGATGATCTAGTATTCAATATAGAAGATCCAATTGAATCAGGGGAAGTTTTATTAAAGGAGATTACTGAATTCGGAAAAGTAGCAGGACTTAAAATTAATAAACAAAAAACCAAAATACTGACAAAAAATTTAACAAATACAGAGAAGAAAATATTGGAAGACAGATTAGGCCTACAAATAGTAAAAACAGTTAAGTATTTGGGAATAAAATTAACAGCAAAAGCGATCACAATAAAGGAAGATAATTACACGGTTTTAATAAAAGAAATAAAAAAGAAATTAGAAAAATGGAACAAATTGCCTATTTCGCTCATAGGTAGAATCTCAACAATAAAAATGTCCATCTTACCCAAGATTCTATATCTATTTAGGACGATTCCAATTATATTAAGAAAAGACTTTTTTCAAAAATTAAATAGAATGATTACAAAATTCGTCTGGGCCGGAAAAAAACCTAGAATTAGAATACAATATCTGCAAGATAATATCAAACAAGGAGGATTTGCACTACCAGATTTCGAATTATATTATAATGCAGCAATTATGGATTGGTTGAAAGATTGGTTTAAATTGGAAAATAAAAGACTTCTAATACTGGAAGGACACGATATGAGAATAGGGTGGCATGCTATCCTGTGGGAAAATAAAGAACAAACACATAGTTATTTCAAACAACATATAATAAGAAACTCGTTATACACAACTTGGAAAAAAATCAAAAAAATGTACTATCACGAAACTCCCAAATGGTACTCGAGCTTAGAGGCGACGGTATATCCAAACTCAAGAGAACTAAACAAAATGTTAAATTATTATCAAACATTAGAAAAAAATGGGGAATTAAAAACTAGGGAACAATTAGAAGAAATTGGAATCAAAATCGACTGGTGGGCGTATAACGTAATTAAATCAAAATATCAAGAAGGGAAAAAGAAGGAAATACAAATAAAAGAGATAGAATTAGATAAGATAATTTTAGGCCAAGAAAAAAAAATGATTTCCAAAATATATAAATATATGCTACACTATAAAATGGAGGAACACATCGTTAAAAATAGTATACATAGTTGGGGCAAAAATTTTGGTTATAGCATAAATTTAGATAAGTGGGAATCAATTTGGACCAAAAACTATAAATTAACAAAATCTACAGCTTATAAGGAAAACATATACAAAATGTATTATAGGTGGCACCTCCCACCGGCAACATTAGCCAAAATGTATAAAGGAACAAGCCCAAAATGTTGGAGGTGTAAAAAAATGGGGACATACTACCACATTTGGTGGACCTGCTCAAAAATGAAAAAATTCTGGAACAAAATGCAGAATTGGATAGAAGAGATTTTACAAATGAAGATAAATAAAAAACCTGAAGCCTTTCTCCTGGGAATTATAGATCAAAAAATTGAAAAAAACAAACACTACTTATTAATTCATATATTGACAGCAATTAGAATAACGATAGCTCAAAATTGGAAGCAACCCGAACCACCTGAAGACGATTTGATAATTAAAAAAATATTAGACTGTGCTGAATTTGACGCACTAACAATTAAATTAAAAAATAAAGAGGATTCCGAACACGATAAAACCTGGATACATCTTTATAACTGGTTTAAGAAAAGAAATAAAATTCAAAAGAAAAAATCAAATTAACAATACTTTATATCCTTTTCATTACATAGAAAAAAAATACAAAAGACATATATACAAAAAACCTTTTTATAAAAAAAGATCTGTATGACATTAAAGAAATTGAATATGAATAAAAGAAGGCGGATAAGAAAGAATTAAATGATTTAAAAAACAGTGACAACCTACAAGAGAAAATGGTATACGCTGAGGACACAACATGCTTCACCAGAAAATAATTTAAAATCAAAAATCATTCAAAACTTACCTCCTGAAGGGAATACAAGTACAAATATTATAAAATATGCTAAGTGAATAGTTATTGTTATTAATGTACTTAAATAAGCAATTAGATCTTTTTTTTAAGAATATTTTTGTTTGTTTGTTTGTCATGTTTGTTTGTTCGTTTATTTGTTACGCGTTGATTTAGCCTTGTATTAATATAAAACATATATTGTATGTAAATGTGTATATATTTGTAATAAAAAAATTTAAAAAATAAAATAAAAAAAATAAAATATACATTTGTCAAGAATCATGTGGTACAACACTTAATGATTGTCATAGGGGTCAAATAAGCAATGAAGAAGCAATATTAATAAAAATCTTAGGATATACGCAACAAGTTACAGTCATACAGTCAACATGGGAGGAAATGGGTGATAGGAATGATGAGAAAAACTAGTAGAATAGAAGTGCAGATTTAGTAGAAAGTCTGACAGTTTTGAGGGAATTATTTGTTTAGTAGAGTGATGGCGTTCGGGAAAAAACTGTTCTTGTGTCTAGTTGTCTTGGTGTGCAGTACTCTGTAGCGACGTTTTGAGGGTAGGAGTTGAAACAATTTGTGTCCAGGATGCGAGGGGTCAGTAAATATTTTACCCGCCCTCTTTTTGACTCGTGCAGTATACAGGTCCTCAATGGAAGGCAGATTGGCAACAATTGTTTTTTCTGCAATTCTGATTATCCTCTGAAGTCTGTGTCGGTCCTGTTGGGTTGCAGCACCAAACCAGACAGTTATAGAGGTGCAGATGACAGACTCAATGATTCCTCTGTAGAACTGAATCAGCAGCTCCTTGGGCAGTTTGAGCTTCCTGAGCTGGCGCAGAAAGAACATTCTTTGTTGTGCTTTTTTGATGATGTTTTTGATGTTAGGTGACCTTTTTAAGTCTTGAGATATGATAGAACCTAGAAATTTGAAGGTCTCTACTGTTGATACTGTGTTGTCTAGTATTGTGAGAGGTGGAAGGGTGGAAGGGTTTCTCTTAAAGTCTACCACCATTTCTACAGTTTTGAGTGTGTTCAGTTCTAGATTGTTCTGGTCACACCACAAGGATAGTTGTTCAACTTCCCGTCTGTATGCGGATTCATCATTGTCTCGAATGAGTCCGATCACTGTTGTATCATCTGCAAACTTCAGTAGTTTAACAGATGGATCGTATGAGATGCAGTCATTAGTGTATAGAGAGAAGAGAAGTGGTGAGAGTACACAGCCTTGGGGGGCACCTGTGCTAATTGTACATATATCTGATGTGATTTTTCCTAGCTTCACCTGCTGCTTCCTGTCTGTTAGGAAGCTTGTAATCCACTTACAAGTGTGTTCAGGTACCACTAGCTGATTTAGTTTGGTTAAGAGAATGTCCGGTACAATGGTATTGAATGCTGAACTGAAGTCCACAAAGAGGACCCTGGCATAGGTCATTGGAGATTCAAGATGTTGAAGGATGTAGTGTATAGCCATATTAACAGCATCATCTGTTGATCTATTTGCTCGGTATGCAAATTGCAGGGGGTCTAACAGTGGATCCGTGATGGCTTTCAAATGGAACATCACTAGCCTTTCAAAGGTTTTCATAACTACAGATGTTAGAGCAACTGGTCTGTAGTCATTCAGTTCCTTGATGGAGGGCTTCTTTGGCACTGGGATGATAGTCGAGCCTTTGAAGCAGGAAGGAACATAGCACAACTCTAGTGATTTGTTGAAGATTTGGGTGAAGATGGGGGCCAATTGGTCAGCACAGACCAATATGCAATAGATTTATATGCAATATATGCAATAGATTTATGCAAAAGATTTAGTTGAAAGGGAGTCATATCCCAAAGGCATCATGCCTTCAGATGGATCATTAGAACCTAGGACTCTCTGATTCTTATACAACATCTAAACTATTACAGTGGTACCTCATGAACTTAATTCATTCTGTGACCAGGTTCTTAAGTAGAAAAGTTTTTAAGGAGAAGCAATATTTCCCATAGGAATCAATGTAGAAGCAAATAATGCATGCGACTAGGAAAACCACAGGGAGAGTGGAGGCCCTGTTTCCTCCCAGGAGAGTCCTAGGGAGGCCCCACGGAGGCTTCTCCCTGCCTTTTCCAGCTCTGTTTCCTCCCAGGAGATTCTTAGAGAGACCCCACAGAGGCTTCTCCCTGCCTTTTCTGGTTACAGTTTCAGAGGCTCGTGTTTGTAAGTGGAAAATGGTTCTTGAGAAGAGGCAAAAAAACTTGAACACCCAGTTCTTATCTAGAAATGTTCATAAGTAGAGGCATTCTTAGGTAGAGGTACCACTGTATGTCTTATAGGCCAGTGTTTTTCAACCTTTTATCTTCAGGGGAACCCTTTGGTGTCATCAGATTTCTGCCAGAACCTGTATTGTGTACCGGTACAGCTTATGTCCCTTCAAGGCGAGCCTCCAATTCTATTCTATCTATAAGGGTGGTGCAAGAAATATAGGAGTGAGTGTTATACAGGCTGCTTTTAGTGCCTGCATGGGAAAGTAGGATTTGAATCCAATAAAGAAAGAAATCTATACTGTCTGAAAAGGCATGCATTATTATCTATTCTTCACAAGTCATCTGTGTGAATCAACTAACAAGCAATGCTTTGTATTATGAAATAGCAGCAGGCATGTTCAAGCAAAACCAATATTCTTTAAGAAGCTGAATCCAATAGGAAATAATCCCAGTGTTTTATGACCCCCCTACATAATCTTACTAGTCATCATAAGAAAGATCTAAAGTAGGCCAGGAATGTTGTATCCACTCAAAGATAGAAAGCTTTGCCTGATACGCTGTAATGAGCTGACACAGCTGTATGTGATGCAGGCATTTCACAAAGAGACATGAAACCAAGGTGAAGTGATATCTTGATGTATATTTATTTCTTGTATGCTTAAGGCACTCTTTCCTGAAACAACTTTATTAATTAGGTCTGTAGCTATAGCAACTGTTGTTAAATGTAAACCTTACTCATGGCTTAGTAAGAGGCAACCAATGGAGTTATTATGAAGAATATATGGAATTGTTACAAAATGTGTCTGTCAATCAATTGAGCAATCCATGACCATTTTCAGCACCTCAATTATTAGTGGAGAAAACTTGCAAGCTAGCTTGGTTTATTTACTTTCCATAATTGTTAATGTATTATTTAACAGTTTGCTTTCTTAAACCATTTTTGTCAATAGTTTTGCAAAGCTTCCACAGCTCATTATTCATGGATTAGTATCTCCAATATTCTTCAAAGCTTTTTTCAATAACAAAGTAGAAACCTACTAAAATCAAGGCCTTTGAGTAGGGGTGGGCTACTGTCCGGATGGAGGGGGGAGACGCAGTAGGGTACTGAAAATGGAGCTCCACCCCAGAGCACCCAATTTGCAGTGAAAGATGTTGGGAAAAAAAGCAGGGTGTCCTGCATAAGCCACGCCCACAGTGTGGTAGTAAAATATGGGTAGTCCTTCACTGCCTTTGGCTATCTTGGAGTTTCTCTCCCAAAAACAGGTGAAGCAAAGACACAAATTAGATTGCAATTCATTCTAGAATTAGTCTTGCAATGAATCCAATTCCTTGTCTCCTCTTGCCTGGCCATTTATCTAAAGCATGGGTGCCAAAATCGTGGCATCACAATGCCGTCAAATGACATTTCATGACATTTTTCCCATTTGTGGAGCTGAGGTGGACCTGGCCTGCATGTGATGCATCCAGCCCATGGGCCACCAGTTTGATACCCCTGAGAAAGGACAGTGCAATTTTAGGGTCTTTACTAAGCGTGATATAAACATACAAACATTTTTTTTCCTGATAGCCTCCTATCATCTTATTTTAATTTCATCCTCTTTCAAGTCCTTTGGGATTGGGTGGCATAGAAGTCTAAATTATTATTATTATTATTATTATTATTATTGTTGTTGTTGTTGTTGTTGTTATTATTATTATTATTATTATTATTATTATTATTATTATTATTAGATTTGTATGCCATCCCTCTCCAAAGACTTGGAGTGGCATAAATAATAAATAAACAATAAATAAATAAATAAATAAATAAATAAATAAATAAATAAATAAATAAATAAGGTATTTAGGTGAGTGAGTGAGTGAGTAAATAAATAAATAAGGTAGGTAGGTAGGTAGTAAATAAATAAATAAATAAGGTAGGTAGGTAAATAAAGTAAATAAAGTAAGTAAATAAATAAATAAGATAGGTAGGTAGTAAATAAATAAATAAGGTAGGTAGGTAGGTAGGTACGTAGGTGAGTGAATGAGTGAGTAAGTAAATAAATAAATAAGGTAGGTAGGTGAGTGAGTGAGTGAGTGAGTAAGTAAGTAAATAAATAAATAAGGTAGGTAGGTGAGTGAGTGAGTGAGTAAGTAAGTAAGTAAGTAAGTAAGCAAGCAAGCAAGCAAGTAAATAAATAAATAAATAAATATTTGAAGGAATCCTCTTTGACTATCCAATCCAAATGTAGGTTCTTCCTTGTTTGATGCAGTATAAATCAGCCAGAGACATTCTTAGAAAATGTGTTACAATGAATAGACTGATTTAGTTCAAATTTATTCACCAAAATGTTCCCGCCTGTTCTGTAATTAAAACATAAATACACAGGAGGGCAATGTACCTAGCATCATTGGGGGGGGGGGGGAATAAAGTCAGGAATAATTTCAGAAAACCCCTGCCATCAAATGTAAGGCCAGCATTCTTTACAGCAATCTCTTATCTCCTTTCTTTATTGTCTAATCTGTCTGCACATTTGAGGCTGTTTCTTCATTATCCTGATTAAAATAAACACGTTTTATTGCTGGAAAAATGAACAGACAGACCATGATGCTTCCACGAAATACTTCTTTAATCTGAATTTTTTTGTTATGTGTAGTTTGCATAATTTACCAGTTATATTCCAAGCAGAACTAAAAGCATGGATATTCAATTACATACTGGAAGGACAAGATATTTCCAGTACCAAGATATTTCCAATACTGTGATTTCTTAGGAATGTAAAACCCTTAGATGCATGATAATTAGATACATAGCATGATGTTTGTCATGTTGTACTTCACAGCTCTTTTTATATTTTTTCTATAATAATAATGCAGTTTTGTGCTAGAATTTACTGAAGCCAGAATTTAGAATTTACTTTGCAAAGAAAAGGATTTGTAATGATGTGTGAATCTCTGAATCCTTCCTTCCTTCCTTCCTTCCTTCCTTCCTTCCTTCCTTCCTTCCTTCCTTCCTTCCTGCCTTCCTGCCTTCCTGCCTTCCTGCCTTCCTGCCTTCCTGCCTTCCTGCCTTCTTGTACCACTGTCCATCTTGCATTTGTGAGTCTTTGCAGCTCTCAAAAATTATTTATCAACCAGCTATAATCAGAGCTTTGTGCAATTGTACATGCAGTGTGTTTTTAATAAAACTGAAGGAATTATGTAAATTGCCTTAGCTGTGCTATTAAAGGCAATTTTTCTGCCATACAGGAACAATGATCACATAATTGACATTAAAGGTGAAATAATTTCATTCTTCATAAATGATCCCAAAGGCTTTGCCCTGACAACTTCAATTTTCACTCCAGTGAAAACCTGATACTCATTTTTCATATTCTAATGAATGGCGTAATGGCCTTGTCCCAAGAATAAATTGCTGCAGAATGTATGTTCTTTTAAGAATGTGTTATTGATTACACTTAATGAATCTCCACACTTAATGAATTCTAATTCTTAATTGTCTTGACATTTGGATAAAAAATTAAGCATACTGTCATGAATAAAACCTGAATATAAAAATGTGCAAGTTCATTGCCTCTCCAGATCAAGTCCCCAAACCTGGCAAAATGAAGATGTGCAGTAAACTTGCTAGGGAATTCCGGGATTTGAAGTCCACATATCTTCTAGTTACCAAGGTTGAGAAACACTGCTTCATATGTTCAAATATTGTTAGCTTAATTGAAAAAGACTCTTAAAGCTTACATGGAATATTACATGAAATATTGTATCTGGATGGCCATTGTTGAAAAAACTGTATTTCAGCAATATTCAATAACCATAGGCTTCCTCTTTATAATATCAGGGATTGCAAAGGAGAATTGACAGTGCATTATAGATAGAGTGCCAAAATAGTGGCCTTATGTATGATAAACATAGATTCCTAATTTGCCTGTAAAATAATTTGAATTCAACCATTTTTTAATATCAGCAATATCTATAACAGAATTTTTGAATGCATGAATGCATTATACTTTCACCAACTTGATTATATTCAAATGTTTTGGCTGTCAATGTCTATAATCAGTGTCAAAATGAGATTTATACAGTGAATGGTAAATGTTTTTCTTCCTCTCTTGCAGCACTGGCACTCATTAATTAATTAAATATAAGTGTGGGGTGAGGAATTCAAGACCAACGAAATCTCTCATACCATAGGTAAATATCATTTTAAAATAGATTTACCAGGTGTTATCGGTTACCAGTGGTTACCAATCATAAAGGTCATTTACTACATTTAAAGTCCATCCATGAGGGAGACGGCAATTAAAAAGTTTAATAAAGAAATAATAAAGAAAAAATAAAATATTAATCAAGAGCCTTAAGACTCACCTATGTCGCCAGCCTTGGAGCAATTAGACCTTGCCCTCTGACTAATAAATGTGATGCATGGTGTGATTGTATTGTATGATGGTGTTTTACATAGGGTATTTAATCATACTTTTTAATATATTAGATTTGCTCTATATGCTTGTTTTATATTTATTCTGTGAGCTGCCCCAAGTCTTCGGAGAAGGGCGGCATGCAAATCTAATAATTTGAATTGAATTGAATTAATATTATTAGATTTAATAGTGGGAGAATGTTTTTAGACTGTCTGTATTTATGAGCTATTTGAAAATATCCAGTTTCATTTATTTGTTCTAGATCAGTGATGGGTTCCTATCACTGCAGTCCAGAGTTCTGCACCGATAGGAACACACTAATGATGCAATTTGTGGTGATTTTTTCCTGGCATCTCCTGACAAGGAGTTTCTTAGCTGTGCTTCAGATGAAGAATAAAGATTGCCATTAAGATGAGGGCAGGCAAGAAGGCTTCTTCTGGCATGGAGATGGCAGGAAAATTGCATTATCAGTGGGTTCCTACTGATGCAGCACTCTGGCCTGCACTGGTAGGAACCCACCACTATTCTAGATCCAGTTTCCTACATGTGTTCTAGATCATCAAGCAGGATTCTTCCAAACTTCTTATTTAACATATCTGAAGGTCACTGAGTTGAGGAAATGATTTAATAGAAAATATGTAACAATGGCCAGTTTATTACAAAGTAGTCCTCAACTTATGATCACAATTGAGCCCAAAATATCTGTTGCTAAATGAAACATTTGTTAAATGAATTTTGCCCCACTTTATGACCTTTCTTGCCATGGGTGTTAAGTGAATCCCTGCACTTGTTAAGTTAGTAACACATTTGTTAAGTGAATCTGGGTTTCCCATTGACTTTGCTTGTCAAAAAGTGATCACATGACCCTGGAATACTGCAAACATCATAAACAGTTCTTCCAGAAATAAATCCAGTATTTTTTTTCTTCTCCAGGCTTTTCTATAGTTTTATCTTCTCAATAGCCATTTAAATATCATTCTGTTATTATTAAGTGAATATATACATTATTCAAAGAGTTTATTTACATTTTTTGTGCTTGGACTGTTCTTACTTTTGAAAAGATGACATTCTGTTGCTTGATATAGGTTTTCATAATATCCTTTAAAACTGTCCATTATTTTTTGGAATTGTATACATGTATGAATTTAATGATTGTTATTAATAAAAATTTATTTAAAGAAGCCATCCTGTTTTACATTATCAGCTAAGAGAACGCAATTGCTTGCAATGTGATCGCAAAGGTATATAGAGTATAAAGATTGTTGTCCTAGTACACTGCCTTGGGGTATATAGCTGTTAACAGAAACTGGATTAGATAGGGCGCTCCCTATTTTGACCCCTTGTCTGTTTGACAGGAACGCAGTTATCCAGTCATGTAGGGGTTGATGACATAGGATTTCAGTTTCAGAAGTAGTTTATCATGAACCACTGAGTTGAAAGCTTTACAGAAGTCTATATAAATTGTGTCTATTGCTTTACCCTGGTCAAGCTTTGAGGTCCATATGTTTTTGCAGTGTAGTAGTTGTAGATTGCAGGATATTTTTCCCTGAAACTGAATTGCTTGTTGGAAAGTAGGTTTTTAGTTTCTAGGTGGCGGGTAATGGATTGGTTTATGATTGATTCCATGACTTTGCATGTGACAGAGCTTAGAGAGATTGGTCTGTAGTTTTCTACTAGACTTGGATCTCCCTTTTTGAAGATGGAGATGACCATGGCTAGTGATCATAGGTTTGGTAGGGAACTTGTCCTATAGCATTTTTCAAAGATTATGTTTAGTGGTTCAGCTATGGTTATGGAAAGCTTTTTTAGAAAGTTTGCACATAGTCCATCAGGTCCAATTGACAGGGGAGGTTTTAGGCCGCATAGTGCTTTTTTAAACATTGTATTGTATTCTATTTGTGTTAAATCATTGTGAGTATTTGTGGTATGACTATGGAATTTTGTGTATGAGCCATTGCTGTTTGCAAAGACTGAGACAAAGAATGTGTTGAAGAGGTTAGCTTTGTCTGCTTCATCACAGCATGGTTCCTTTAAGTGGTGGGAGGGGTTTTGAATCCTTGAGTTTGTTATTTACAAAGTTGTAGAAGGCGCAGTTGGATTTTGTGTACAGAAGGTTTTCCTCTTGTTTGTTGGGATGGTTGGAACATTCCGTCCCTAGTTGGTGGCATATTTTTTTGTAGTGGTTTTTGAAGCTAGTTAAAAAGCCTATTTTGTTTTTCTCTCCAGAAGGATTATTCTTTTTGGATTGTAGATTCCTTATTGATATTGGTAGCTTGTTGTTCTTGTTTATGGTAGTTAACAGTGGTATATGTAGTTTGATAGTTATTTTGACTTCGAGCAAGAAAATGTTATAGAGGTCATTGGAAGTGTTACAGCCAGAGAGTAGAGTTTGCCAAGAGTTGAGAAATCAGTGTCTATGAGTTCATAGTTGGCTTTTTAAAAGTTGTATTTGGGTGTCTTATTATTAAGGTGATTCTTGCAATGGTATAGTTTGAGGCTGACGTCTATCATGCCATGGTTGCTGTTGGAAAAGGGTTCTTTTATTTGCCATCCATATGCTTTTGCCATTGCAGAATATGAGGTCAAGGCAGTTGCTGAGTTTAGTATTGTTTGTTACTAGTTGGTCGAGTCTCCAATTGGTAACAGTATTGTACAGATTTGTATGGATGGGCTCAGTCGTGCATTCATTTGGGGTATAGTTAATGAGAGGTAGATTCAGGTCTCCAAGAAAGATAAGGGGGTATGGGCAGAAGGCTAACCACATTAGCAGTGAGGCTAATTTTTTTGCATATGTAATGTAGTCTGGGGCTCTGTAACAAAGTAGGAAGCGAAATGTGGTATTTAAGGACAGATTGTAGACAATGGTTTCAGGAAGGGTGAGATCATATGCAACTTGGATATTTTGTTAGGTTTAGTGACTTTTGTAAAATATAGCTACTCTGCCTCCTTTGCAGGTTTCACAGTCAGAACTGGAGACAAGATAGTTTCTTGTTGTGATGATGGAGTCAGAGAGGGATGCATTTAGCCATGATTTCGCAGACAAAAATAATGTTGAAGGTGTTGGTGTTTAGTAGGAGTAGGAATTTGGACATTTTGTTAACTATGCTTCTTACATTGATTAGTTTGCATTGAGAATATTCCATGTGGATATCCATATTCCATGTGGATATATAGATTGTTTTTTCCTCCCATGTGGATTGAATACTAATCTGAAAAGGTATGTCAGCCAATAAATTCTCCCAGACCTTTGAGTCAATGTTTTAAATTGACATTTTTTCTGAAGAAATTCAGCTGATATATCTTGAAATATTTGAATGTGGTCCCGTAGACTAAACAATGTCATCTGGTGGGACCCAGGGGAAGAGCCTTCTCTGTGGCGGCCTTGGCCCTCTGGAATCAACTCCCACTGGAGATTCAAACTGCCCCCACCCTCCTAGCCTTCCGCAAGATGTTGAAGACCCATTTATATTGCCAGGCATGGGGGGAGGCTAATCCCCCCCTTCTGACTTGTAGCACTTGAGTGTGGTGTGATTGTGTAGTATTGATTGTTTTTAGTAATAATGAGTTTTAACTTGTCCTTTTAATATTAGATTTGTATTATATTGTATTATTATTGTTGTTGTGAGCCGCCCCGAGTCTTCAGAGAGGGGCGGCATACAAATCTAATAAATTATTATTGTTATTATTACTTTAATATGTTTTCCATTGTAATATTCTAGCCATTTGTATGGCTACATTTTTAAGATGGTAATGTTATAATCTCTCTCAGGAATTTTTATATTATCTAGGAGATTATATAGCATTCACTACACACATCCCATGTCTCCAAGGCTAGAGTAAACCTTTGGGAATAAATCACTTATCTAATTTATTGCAAAAAAATATTAATAATAATGCTTCTAATGCCATAATGATAACTAGCATTTTTCAGATGCAACAAAGTTTCAGGTAAGTTTTGAGAGTCTCTTTTCATTAATGTAACTATATTTGAATTTCTTTCTAATGTTTTACCTGTCCATTTTAAAACTATATCAGGGGGCAATTTGGACACCCCTTCTTGTAATGTTTTAATTACTTATTTAATCATTTAATTAATTGCCGTCAGAGACAATTAAAACATAGATTTACTTTTTCCGTGTACAGTGAAATTATATATTGCATTTGGGGTATTATTAGATCAAATGTTCCATGAGTTAACATTCATTACCTTAATTAAAAGCCCTTGTAGCTCCACCATTGTCAGAGCTAAAACAAATATTGCAAATGTTGGCAAACTTTTGAAATTCACCAGGCAGTTTGTAAATGGAGAATTTTAAATATTAATCACTAATTTGCATATTTCTATGTCTCTTTAACTTTCAGATTCAGATATATTAAAACTATTTGTCTGAAGTGGTGTAGGGTTTCCTTCCTAAGCAAGGGGTTGGTCTAGAACAGCGTTTCCCAACCGGTGTGCCGCGGCACACCGGTGTGCCGCGAGACATGGCCAGGTGTGCCGCTAAGCTCCAGCTGGGCGGGGCGCTGCCGGTACTTCCGTCCTGGGGCTCCCGCTCGCAGCTGTTCTCCGCCTCCTGCTCGATGCCGCGGTTTTCGGCGCTCTCCTGCTGGGCGCCAAAGAAGGAAGGCAGGAAGAAGGAGAGCTTTATTCTTCGCGCCTTTTCCCCACCTTCCTTCTTTGGGACCCAGCAGGAGAGCGCCGAAAACCGCGGCATCGAGCAGGAGCCGGTTGACAGCTGCGAGCGGGAGCCCCAAGACGGAAGTACCGGCAGCGCCCCGCCCAGCTGGAGCTTCTCCTGCGTCGACGGCAAGTTTCCTTTGTGGCCCGGTGGGAGGGCACTGGCGATGGGAGCGGGGGGCGGGGGCGGCCGCAGTGGCCGCAGGCAGTCGTGGGGAGATGGCGGCGGCGAGAGGGAGCGCTCTCTCTCTCTCTCAGCTGACTGCAAGCGGGAGCCCTGACGGTGGCGGTTGGACGTGCTGCTAGACGTCGTACATGCTGGCGCTGCGGGCCTGGCATATACGGTGTCCAGCAGCACGTCCAGCTGCCGCCGTCAGGGCTCCCGCTTGCAGTCAGCTGAGAGAGAGAAAGAAAGAGAGACATATAAGAGAGGCAGAGAGAGAGAGAAAGAGAGACATAGCAAGAGAGGCAGAGAAAGAGACAGAGCAAGAAAGAGAGGCAGAGAAAGAGAGAGAGAGAAAGAGAGACATAGCAAGAGAGGCAGAGAGAGAGAGACAGAGCAAGAAAGAGAGGCAGAGAAAGAGAGACATAGCAAGAGAGGCAGAGAGAGAGAAAAAGAAAGAGAGACATAGCAAGAGAAAAAGAGAGACTTAGCAAGAGAGGCACAGAGAGAGAGAGAAAGAGAAAGAAAGAGAGACATAGCAAGAGAGACAGAGAGAGAGAAAGAGAGAAAGAGAAAGAAAGAGAGATAGCAAGAGAGGCAAAGAGAAAGAAAGAGACATATAGCAAGACAGTGAAAGAGAGAGAGAGAGCAAGAGAGAGAGAAAAGCAAGAAAGAGATAGCAAGAGAGACAGAGAGAGAGAGAGAGAGAGCAAAGGAGAGAGAAAGACATAGAGGAAGGGAAGGAGGGAGAGAGAAAGAGAGCAAAAAAGAGAGAAAGAAAGAAAGAGGGATGGAGAGAGAGAAAGAAGGGAAGGAAGGAAAAGAGAAAGAGGGAGAAATAGAGTGAAAGGGAGGAAGAGAGAGGGTTTTTTTGTCCAAACTTTTCTTTAGCCCTCCCCCCCGCCCCGCCCCCCCCTTTCAGTGTTCCCCGGGATTTTGAAAATATGAATAATGTGCCGCGACTCAAAAAAGGTTGGGAAACACTGGTCTAGAAGACCTCCAAGGTCCCATCCAACTCTGTTATATATGTGTATCTCTGTGTGTATGTTTCTTTCTGTCTAATCATACTGGCATACCCAAATATGGGATGGAACATACTGCTTCCTTTTTGCCTCTCGACCCCTCCAGTGGACATATTCAAGGCAGTTAAATTTTTATAAACAACAAACTATATTCTATATGTGTAACATATTTTTGCTGATAATGAAAAGGAAGGGAAACTAGCATAGATCTACAGTATTTCAAGCTATTTTGCTGTCATCAGCTAGCCATACCCTTACCGGGATTTAAACCTGGGGAGTTACAGCGAGACCTGAGCTGCCTTCTCACTGGTGGATGGGTTATGTGTATATATATATATCAGTGCAGAGAGTGTCTAAATATAAATATATACAGGTAGTCCTTGACTTACAACAGTTCTTTTAATAATTGTTCAAGTTGTAACAGCACTGAAAAAAAATGACCTCTGAACATTTTTCACAGTTAAGATCATTGCATTCTCTCCATGATCATGTGATCAAAATTTGGACACTTGGCAACTTATTCATATTTATGACAGTTGAAATGTCCTGGACTCATACAATAACCTTTTGTTATCCTCTAACAAGAAAAGTCAATGAGGAATCCAGATTCACTTAACTTCCATTTTACAAATTTAACAACTGCAGAGATTCACTTAACAACTGTGGCAAGAAAGGTCATAAAATGGGTCAAAGCTCCCTTAATGTCTTGCTTAGCAACACAAATTTTGGACTCAAGTGTGATTGTAAGTCAAGGATTATTCAATTCAATTCAATTCAATTTATTAGATTTGTATGCCGCCCCTCTCCGAATACTCGGGGCGGCTCACAACAATGATAAAAACAATATTACAATGGCACAAATCTAATATTAAAAATAACTAAAAACCCTATCATAATTAAACCCAAACAGCACATACATACCAAACATAAATAATAATGAGCCTGAGGGAAGATGTCTCAAATCCCCCATGTCTGGCGGTATAGGTGGGTCTTAAGTAGTTTACGAAAGGCAAGGAGGGTGAGGGCCTTTATCTTTATTATGCAGCAAAATGTCCAATTCTCATGCCAAATTTGTCCATGAAGACTGAGCAGGATTTATTAATGGTACAGCCAATACAGAAAAAAATAATGGAAATTATCTGGCTAATAACCAAGATATGCAATTATTAATATTATAATTAGATGCCACAAAGGCATTTGACAACTTTTGTTGGCTGTTTCTGTTTCTGTTTTCAACCTTAAAATGCCTAAATTTGGAGCATCAGGTTTTCTAAAATATATAGACATCTATACTCAGATATTAGTGCCTTAAATTGGTAAATTGTATAATATCTCCAATTTTTTATAACAAAAGATGGTCAACCAGGATGGCTTATTTTTTGCCCTTTTTTGCCTTATTATTTGCTATTTGAACAGATTTATTAACAAGGAAAATAAATAAAAGAAGCAGATTCACAGAAGCATCGTGAAACCACAGGACTATGATGCCTATATGGGAACTACATCCTGGAACAAAGCCAAAAGTCTGATTTGCCCCCACATTTACACCAACGGCACCATCACAGGCCCAACCAGTTCCTGCATAAGATTGGAGGTGACTCCACATGCTGTTCCACCAATATGACATCTGCCATCATCAGCCAGCAATGTGCCTCTGGATTCTATATAGGATAAATGGGACAAAATTTGCACAAAAGAAGTAAGTTACGTTTGACATCAGACTCCAAAAGAAGAACAAAGTAACATCAGAGCTTCAACTTCCGAGAAGTTCTTCAAAGCAGACTTCAAAGTGATTGTTTTGAAAAAATGGGACTTTACAGAAAAGAGATACCCTGTTTCCCCGATAGTAAGACACCCCCGATTGTAAGACGTATCGGGGGTTTCAGGGGGGTCGGCTAATATAAGCCGTACCCCAAAAGTAAGACATATGTCTTACTTTCGGGGAAACACGGGGGTATTGCCGCCTCCCTCTCATCTAGCTGGACCTGGAGAGCAAGAAGGCGGCGAGGGCGAGGAAGGCGCTTGGGAGCGGAGCAGCGGGGAAAGCAGCGGGGGCCGCCTCCCTCCCTCCTTCCTTCCCAGCTGGCAGCACACTCCGGGCCTCACCGGCCAGCCAGCTCCCTCCCCGTCTGTCTATGTCTTTTTCTGACTCCAGCGCTACCTTCCTGCTCAACGAGGTAACTTAATGGGCACCGCGCAGCCGCCGCCGTTGCCATCGCCTCTCATCTAGCTGGACCTGGAGAGCGAGAAGGCGGCGGCGGCGGCGAGGGCGAGGAAGGTGCTTGGGAGCAGCGCGGCGGGGAAAGCAGCGGGGGCGGGGGCCGCCTCCCTCCTTCCTTCCTTCCCAGCTGGCAGCGCACTCCAGGCCTCGCCGCCCGGCCGGCTCCCTCCCCGTCTCTCTATGTCTTTTTCTGACTACAGCGCGCACCGTTTTTTCCAATATAAGACATACCCCGAAAGTAAGACATAGTGGGGCTTTTGGGGATAAAAAGAAAGTAAGACACTGTCTTACTTTCGGGGAAACACGGTATTGTTGAATTCACACATATCAAATGTTCAGGGATTCTCAAAAAGTCTCGACAAAAGATTTTTAATACATTAGAACTGTTAATTGATAAGGTATTTGTGTTTTATCTCACATGGACCTTGTATCTTCATATTCAACCTATCTTCCCCTTTATTTCAATGGTATTTTATGAGGGCTAAAGCTCACAAAAGTCCATGCCTTTTAATAACATTTCCTAGTCAGAAAAGGCGATACTAGACTTCTGACTTTTTTTTGTACTAAATGTTAATGCATTTAAATATATTTTTAAAAATCACATATATTAAAGAGAATAATTAAGATTACAATGTATTGAAGGGTTGGCAAATTACTAAATGTCTGAAGTAAAGTAGATATCCATACATTATTCCAGGTATGACTAAGCTTCTGTAGATTTCATTAGTACATTCAGCATCACAGAACATGAAATTGAAGCAGGATTTCTTTCTCAAGGTAGGATCAAAATTGGTCTAGGATTAAGTTACTAGAAGGAATCCATATCTATTTATATCAGAGAAGCATCAAAATTAGTATTTTGTCCAAGAGGAACCAAACTGTTTACAGTGGTACCTCTACTTACAAACTTACAGTAATTCGTTCTGTGACCAGGTTCTTAAGTAGAAATGTTTGTAAGAAGAAGCAATTTTCCCCATAGAAATCATTGTAAAAGTGTGATTGGGGAAACCACAGGGAGGGTGGAGGCCCTGTTTCCTCCCAAGAGATTCCTAGAGAGGCCCCACAGAGGCTTCTCCCCGCCTTTTCCAGCCTTGTTTCCTCCCAGGAGATTTCTAGGGGGGCCCCATGGAGGCTTCTCCCTGCCTTTTCCAGTTACAGTTTCAGAGGCTCGGGTTTGTAAGTGAAAAATGGTTCTTGAGAAGAGGCAAAAAAAATCTTGAACAGCTGGGTCTTATCTAGAAAAGTTTGTAAGTAGAGCCGTTTGTAGGTAGAGGTACCACTGTATTTGATTGCTAAATCTTGTGCAGGAAGATCCTACACTGATTCAGTATTTTTAACAAACAAGCATTTTTTTAAAGTTAGAGGAATAATTCTCTGTATATTATGATTCTAACTCAACCGAGAGACTACAATAGCAATACAATAACATGCTAAAGTTCCATTAACCAACTAGCAGAAACAATGGCAATGAGTCAATATCTAAAGAGCCATTATGGTTTTCTACTTTTGCTACAGGCAATGCACTGTATTTAACAAGGGATGAGATGTTCTGATGAGCACAAATGAATACCCTCAGATAGTCACCCTGCATCTAGCAACAATATTTAAAAAGCAGTCATAGACATATTGATCCATGTGGAAAATGCATAATTGACACTGTACATAATTAAGGCCAGTAAATTGGAATTCCAAATTTCAAATTTTCCAAAGGTCATCAGGTTTGATGTTAAGAAAATCAGAGAAAGGGAAAGAAAAATAGAACATTTTGAAGTTACCAATACTGTCCCTCCAAGTTGCAGTACTATTAATAAAAGGACATTTATTGTGTGTGTGTTTCTTTTCTGTCAAATCACCCGGGTATACCCAAATATAGTCCTTGGAGTGGGGCGGCATATAAGCAAGCAAGCAAGCAAGCAAGCAAGCAAGCAAGCAAGCAAGCAAGCAAGCAAGCAAGCAAGCAAGCAAGCAAGCAAGCAAGCAAGCAAGCAAGCAAGCAAGCAAGCAAGCAAGCAAGCAAGCAAACAAACAAACAAACAAACAAACAAACAAACAAATATGGGCTGGAGCTTACTGCTTCCTTTTTGCCTCTCAGCCACTTTGGGGACCATATCAAAGGCAGTTAAATTTTTATAGCCGACAAACTACTGTATATTCTATATGTGTAAGATATTTTTGTTGATAATGAAAAGAGAGAAGACTAGCATAGATCTATTTCAATCTATTTTGTTCTCATCGTAGTAAATTAATTATAGCAGGGGTGTAATTCAGCAATACTGACAGGTCTGGAGAACCAGTAGTGGAAATTTTGAGTAGTTTGGAGAACCGGCAAAACTCTCATTGGCCCAAAGTAAGGTGGGAATGGAGATTTGGCAATATCCTTCCACTGGAGTGGGGTAGGAATGGGGATTTTGCAGTATTCTTCCCCTGGAGTGGGATGGGAATGGAGATTTTGCAGCATCCTTTCCCTGTCATGCCCACCAAGTCACGCCCACAGAACTGGTAGGGAAAATTTTTGAATTTCACCCTGAATTATAGATATCCCTATCATGTAATCACAGATAGACAGATGATAGATAGGTAGGTAGGTAGATAGGTGGATGGATGGATGGATGGATAGATGATAGATAGATAGATAGATAGATAGATAGATAGATAGATAGATAGATACACACATACATACATACATACATACATACATACATACAAACATACATATGTAGATACGTAGATACATAGAGGATAGGAGAGAGAGATGGGTTTATATTTTTTATACTTTTACTTTACTATTAATAAATGTATCCATTTAAACCAAACAAACAAACAAATAATTCACAAACAAACAAACAAACAAACAAACAAACAAACAAATAAATAAATAAATAAAAGACAATCTAACCCATCCTTTGGGGGAAAATGTGCTTGTAGTTTATCTTGTCTTTGGAATGCTCTTTCCTTTCTGTGTCCTCGGAATGTCTTGCCAGATTTATGGAAATCAGCTTAGCTCCAGCCATGCCAAAGCAGCTTGGCGCTCTCTTGCGTATCCATGTACCATTTCCAATATCTTTTATGGAAATGTGATCAACCTTATCTAATAAGAAGAGACAGGTTTTCAGAAGGTGTGCCATTCTCTACACACGAGTTGCTAGGCTTTCCATACAGCTTAATCTGCATTCCGGCAAGGGGAGCTGACCTCTTAACATTGGTTTTTTTTTTGAGGAGGCTGTGCTGATAAATTGGAAGTCATTGTTGTCACACCAGAAATAACATGCTTTTTACTTTAATGAAAAAATGTCTTATTACTGCAAGAAGAATCCACACTTGATACAGGAATTATGGATATATAATTGGCAAGATTGGGGTTATTGCCTATTGCATGGTATCTAAATGCTAAGCAAAAGTGGGACAGAAGGGATTTATTTTGCATTTGGTGGGATTGATGTTTACATTTTTTTTTATGCTGCTTTGCCAAAAATGTTGGCAAGATTAGCCATCCCTCATTTGTAGGCAGGATGTTGGTTTGCATCTGTATTTAGAGATTCAACTGACTGAACTCTCTCAGTCCTATTTCTTTCTTCAAGCAGAAGGAAATGGAATTTCATTTCAATTACAACATTAGCTGAACTTGAGATAATCTTAGCTGCAGCACATAGGCAAGTCTGTTTGGCCACATGCTTTGCTGCTTATGAGATAGTAAGTGCTGCTATTTTTCTTGATTTCTTAAAAAATATGGCCATAGAACATGCTCTGCAGATTAAAATTCCAGCCGTTTTCCCACAAAGACCTATTTAAGGTGGTTGCTGTGCTGAAGACTATGAATCTATCAAGATCAATTCATTACTCTCTACACCTCGGTTAATTTTGCTTAGTTTAATTTCCATATTAATATCAGAATTTGCCACAAAAGGTGCATTTCTTCTATAAAAAAAAATTCTTATCTGCACCTCTATAACTGTCTGGTTTGGTGCTGCAACCCAACAGGACCGACACAGACTTCAGAGGATAATCAGAACTGCAGAAATATCGCCGGCTCGACTTACCGGCCACGGCACTTTTGCAGAAGGGCCGGGCAGACACCGGACTCTTCTGTGGCGGCCGCCATTTTGTTTTCGGCCGAAATCTCGCGAGACGAGATTTCGGCCGGGAAAGCCAGGCCCACGTGGCCTGGAATGACGTGGGGACCGGGCGGGGCTTGCTGGCCCTATTTAAGGGCTGCAGGCCCTGGGCCAAGCCTTTTCGCCCGGACCCAGTCAAAGGAGCAGACACTTGGCTGTCTGCTCTTGGAGCCTTTCGGCGGCCGCGTGGAGGCGGCCGTCGCTTTGGAGGCCTCGTTGGAGGCTTGAGGTGGCGCTGCTCGTCGCGGGCAGCAGGCTTCGGCCCATCCGAGGCTGGCGGTCTGCCCATCTTCAATAGGAGCTCTTGGGCAGCAACGGGCTTTCGGCAGGAGTCCCGCGTGAGGCCACCACCCCCACCCCGCTCGGTAAAAGGCGGCCGCGTGTTGCGGTCGCCATTTTGAGAGCCTCATCGGAGGCTCGGGGGAATGGTTTGGGGGCTTCAGGTCCGGCGGGAAGGCCGGGCCTTGTGCCGTTTGGCTGTTGCCCCCCCTATTTCTGGGGGGGATCATTCTGGTAGCCCCCTTGGGGACGTGGGGGGCTCGGGCGGAGGGCTCGCATGTGTGGCCCCTCCCGGTTCGTGGCCCCCGAAAAACAATAAAAATAAATAAAACATAAAATAAATAAAAACGGAGGACAGTTGGGCCCGTGGCGGCAGCTTCCTGCTGCTGCGCTGCCTGTTTGGGCAGAGGCCTTTTGCTGCCCTCTTGGGGCCCGGGTGGCCCCGGTTCCTTCATGTGTAAAATAAGAACCACGGGTACACAAGATCATAATAATAATAATGAGAATGATGAGGGTTGAAATTATTTCATATATTTATATGGAAACATGGACATATAACGGCAAGAATAGACCCATTGGTCCCTCTGGTCTGCCCTTGTTCTGTTCTGTATTTTATCTTGGGAGGGATATATGTTTATCCCAGGCATGTTTGAATTCTGTTGCTGTGGATTCATCTGCCGGGTCTGCTGGAAGTTTGTTCCAAGCTTTTACTATTTCAGTAAAATCATGGCCAAACTTCAGTACAGTTATGGTCTAACTTAATTATTTAAATATTGTTGCCACTCGGTCCCAGTTTCTTGGGGTTTTTGTTTCGGGGGGGGGACACCTGTACCCAGGTTTGCCCCCCCCCCCTGGCTCCTAGTGCAGGAACACAGGCCCCTGGGGCTGCTTTTGCCAGGGCCTGGTGTGTCGGGGGCGGGGGGGTTTGACCCCGCCAACCCAGGCCGTAGGGCCTCCGTCCCTTTTGACGGCTTACCCATCGGGGCCAGGGAGATTGGACATGGGGGCCACCACAGTGTGGGACCCGTTCACTGCATGTCATGGGTTTGCTGCAGAGGGGCTTGTTTCCCCCCTTTTGTATGTACAGCCATGCGTGCGGGAAGGTGGGGCTCCCATGCCGCTTCAATGTGCCCCTGCCCCTAAAAGGGGACGGTTAGGAGGGGAGGGGGTCCAGGGTACAAACCCCACCTACTGGGGGGAAAGCTGGGCCCTGCCCAATTAATTTACAAAAACAACAACAACAACAACATTGGGGTTGGTTGAGGGACGACCACCCTCGCTCGAGAGCGGCCGCTCTCTTGCTAGGTTTCTCCAAGGGATTCAGGATCCCTTACATGGGGGGTTCGAGCAAGCCTTTGGGTTCAACAACCTCAGGTTGGTTGCGGGGCATGACGGCATTGTCCGGTCCGGAATAGCATAAGGGGTGGCCATGGGGAGGGGCCTTGGGCCCTTCCCGGAGCCGCCCTTCCCGAATCTTGGGGTCTCCCCATTAGGGGGGTCCCCTGAAAGGTGGGTGATGAATTTAGGTTGATTCACCACTTGTCTTTTCTTAAAAGGGAGTCAGTGAAGGATTTCGTTCCTGACGAACTTTATTTAGTCCGGCTCGCATCCTTTGATGCGGTCGTGGCCATGGTAAGGCAGTGTGGGGTTGGAGCCCTTATGGATAAATGCGACATTAAGTCAGCATCCCGGCTCTTCCCCATGCACCCGGACGGCTTCGAGCTATTGTGCTTCCATTTCATAGGTGTTTTTAAGTGGTCGGGGTTTTACCCACGGGTGGCTCCGTCTCATGCTCTCTTTTGGGCGAGCTCGAGCACCTTCTTGGAGTGGGCGCTCAGGAGGCGCAGCGGTCTGGGCTCGGCGTTCACTACCTTGAGGGTTTCTTGATGGCGGGGACTGCGCGGGCAGAGCACTGCTTTGCTCTAATGCGGGTCTTCGAAGCCCTTTGGCTCTGTTGGGGGTGCCTTTAGCCTCTGCGGGGACCGAGGGCCCCGCCACCGGGATTACCTTCCTCGGTATTGAATTGGACTCAGAGGTGCAATCTTCTAGTTTGCCCCTGGACAAGTTGACGCCAAATCAGGGATCCCCTTGGTACGGTTCTGTGGGCTACAGGAAGGTCACTCTTCGGCAGCTCCGGGACCTGGCTGGGATACTTAATTTTGCCCGCCGGGTCGTGGTGCCGGGCAGGGTTTTTGCTAGGAGGTATATACGGCGATGGGGGGGCTCCGTTTGCCCCATCATCGTACCCGCTTATGTGCAGGGGTCAGGGCTGACCTCTGCGTATGACGGAGTTCTTAGAACGTTTTAATGGGTTGTCTTTTTGGAGGCAAGAGCTTCTTTTGGAAGCTGATTTGCAGTTGTGTTCTGATACCGCATGTACTCGTGACTTTGGGTTGTGTTGGGTGACCAGTGGTGCTGGTCTGCGTGGCCTCCTGAATGGGGGCCTCTTCTTTGGTTAAGGATTTGCCCCTTTTGGTAGCTCTCCCCCTTGATAGTGGCCCTAGAGCTTTGGGGTGAGCAGTTTGGGGGCAAGACTGTGCATTTTGGTGTGACAGCCTAGTGGTTGTCCATGTTGTGAACGCCCTGTCCTCCAAGAGGGACAGGGTCATGCGGCTTGTCCGCCAATTTTTGGGGGGGCACAGGTCCTTGTCCCCGACCACATTGTTTTTAGCTAGGCATGTCCCCGGGTTGGATAACGGGGTTGCTGACGCCTTGTCCCCTGGTCAGTTGTCCCGGTTTCGGACCCTGGCCCTGCGGGCACGTATGTCGCCGGGGGCTTTTTCCTGTTCACCTTGGGGCCGGGGGGCTCCTGGGCAGTAAAGAGTAGTGGCTTGCTGGGCTACGGCACTCTTGGGAGTGTTTGGCACTCTGGGGGGCTTAGCAGCGGGCAGGTGAACTGTTTGGGATTGCAGGCAGTATACGGGTTACCCCTATAGCTGGTCTGCCCCAGTTGTGTACCTGGCCATATTTGTGTCCAGCTTAGGCAGCGTGGCCTTTCGGTTGGGACTATTAGGTCCAGGTTGGCCGGCTTCGCCTTGTTTAAGGTGGGGGCGGGGTTATTGGTTATGGTGGCTTCCGCATTGTGACAGTGCGGGAAAGTTGGGCCGGGGCCGCATCGCGGGCCGCCGGGTCAATTTGGTGCCTTCCATCTCATTACTTCAGTTAGGTGGGTGCTAGTATGTAGGGTTTGGCCAGGCCAAGTATGGATCCCGCCATTAGGGAACGCTCGTTCTCGAGAGGCGCTGCCACTAGTGCGGTAACGGCGTTCTCGATACGGAGGATTCGGGAAGTCGCTCGCCGGCGGTCAACGGCCTGTTTTAGGGTACGAACGGCCTGTTGAGGGTCCGGGTAAGATCTTAGGCCAGGTTCTTCTTTGGTCCCCTTCTATTCAACCCCGCCAGGACGCGTCCGACGGTGTTGCTTGGGGTCATGAGCGCTCCGAGACCACTCAGCAACAAGTTACCATCGGGGGTGGGGACCCTGCCGTTGTGGCGGCTGGGTCCTGGTTGTCTGGCGGGGGAGACGGGGTGTGCGGTGGGACGGGCGTTTCTACCGCTAGTGCTGGGAGGGCGGCATTCCATTGCTGCGCCCAGGTGGTCCTGGGAGGGCGGCATCCCATTGCTGCGCCCAGGAGGTGCTGGGAGGGCGACATCCCGTTGCTGCGCCCAGTTGGTCCTGGGAGGGCGGCATCCCATTGCTGCGCCCAGGTGGTGTCAGGGGGCGGCATCCCATTGCTGCCCCCAGTTGGGCTGGGAGGGTGGCATCTCATTGCTGCGCCCAGTCGGTGGCCAGGGGCGGCATCCCATCGTTGCGCTCAGAGGTGTGCTGGGAGGGCGGCATCCCATTGCTGCGCCCAGTTGGTGCTGGGAGGGCGGCATCCCATTGCTGCGCCCAGTCGGTGCCGGGGGTCGGCATCCCATTGCTGCGCCTGGATGTGTGCTGGGAGGGCGGCATTCCATTGCTGCGCCCAGTTGGTGCTGGGAGGGCGGCATCCCATTGCTGCACCCAGTTAGTGCCGGGGGCGGCATCCCATTGCTGTGCCTGGATGTGTGCTGGGAGGGCGGCATCCCATTGCTGCGCCCAGTTGGTGCTGGGAGGGCGGCATCCCATTGCGGCGCCCAGTTAGTGCTGGGGGCGGCATCCCATTGCGGCGCCTGGATGTGTGCTGGGAGGGCGGCATCCCATTGCTGCGCCCAGTTGGTGCTGGGAGGGCGGCATCCCATTGCTGCGCCCAGATGGTACTGGGAGGACTGCATCCTCTTGCAGCGCCCAGGTAGTGGGTCTTGCACCTCGGTGGCAAGGACCTGTGTGGGCCTGGGGGTCTACTTTAGATCTGCCAGGCTCGCGAAGCCTGCGGTGGCTTCGCACTGTGTGGCCCTCCACGCAGGGGGTGTGGTCGGGATCCTCACGGGGATCGCTTGGTGGGACGCCATTTCCCTTAGGGCCCTTCACCGGGTTAGGCGGGGAGTTAAGGCCCTGGGTACGGTAGTCAGAGGGTTAGGCGGGGTGGTTGTGGCCCATCCCCGCATCACCATAGATCAGCTGTGGCTTTACCTGGCTGCTGGTCTTCCTCTGTCAGAACTGAGGAACACCATTTTCTTACAGGACCTGCAGTGTCTCTGCGTGAGCTGGCGCAGTTAGAGGGGGGAGTCGGGGGGCCAAGATAGAGATCTGACCCCCGCTCCGTGGCAGGTTGGGGCGGAAATCTGGGTGGTGGTTCAGCAACTGCGCGTTCTCCCTTGGGCATCTTTGGGGATGATTGACAGGTTCTCTCCAAGCTCATGGTGGGGTGCTACCTGCGCACTTGGGGGGAACCTGTCTTTGGGTCCCGCTATTGAAGTCCCAGGGTAGGGGTGAGCCGGCGGGACCCCCCTCATGCGAGTGCATGGCAGGGTCTCAGGTGAGGGAGAGGTCCCTCACCTGGACCAGCATCGAGCTACGCCCTTAGTTGCCCAGGAATGTTGACCTTTTACGTCATTTCCGCCCCGGAAGTGTTTGTTTGACCCTGCAGGTCCACTGTTTCCGGGTCATAGTTGAATATGTTGATTTATGCAAATTTATGCTAATTCATGCTAATTTCATTAATAAATTATGCAAATTTATTTTAATAAAAATAACCCAAGTTTAAATCCAGCTCTGGTGTCCGTGTCGTTACTCCGTCTCTTCTGCAATATCGCCGGCTCGACTTACCGGCCACGGCGCTTTTGCAGAAGGGCCGGGCAGACACCGGACTCTTCTATGGCGGCCGCCATTTTGTTTTCGGCCGAAATCTCGCGAGACGAGATTTTGGCCGGGAAAGCCAGGCCCACGTGGCCTGGAATGACGTGGGGACCGGGCGGGGCTTGCTGGCCCTATTTAAGGGCTGCAGGCCCTGGGCCAAGCCTTTTCGCCCGGACCCAGTAAAAGGAGCAGACACCCACCCGCCCTTCCCTATTTTGCAGTGTGCTATTAGTGGGTCGCCCTCGGGGGCCGAATGGGAATTTTTTGCAGCCTCGCCCATTTGGCATGGCTGTTTTTTCGCCCATTCCACACTGGGGAGATGGATGTGCGGTTAGGGGGTGCTTGCATTTAATAGGTTAATTGGCTTACCTTTGGTCATTTGGGTAGGCAGGTTAGGGGCGGAAATCTGGGTGGTGGTTCAGCAACTGCGCGTTCTCCCTTGGGCATCTTTGGGGATGATTGACAGGTTCTCTCCAAGCTCATGGTGGGGTGCTACCTGCGCACTTGGGGGGAACCTGTCTTTGGGTCCCGCTATTGAAGTCCCAGGGTAGGGGTGAGCCGGCGGGACCCCCCTCATGCGAGTGCATGGCAGGGTCTCAGGTGAGGGAGAGGTCCCTCACCTAGACCAGCATCGAGCTACGCCCTTAGTTGCCCAGGAATGTTGACCTTTTACGTCATTTCCGCCCCGGAAGTGTTTGTTTGACCCTGCAGGTCCACTGTTTCCGGGTCATAGTTGAATATGTTGATTTATGCAAATTTATGCTAATTCATGCTAATTTCATTAATAAATTATGCAAATTTATTTTAATAAAAATGACCCAAGTTTAAATCCAGCTCTGGTGTCCGTGTCGTTACTCCGTCTCTTCTGCAAAAGCAATTGCTGCCAACCTGCCTTCCATTGAGGACCTGTATACTGCACGAGTCAAAAAGAGGGCGGGGAAAATATTTACTGACCCCTCACATCCTGGACACAAACTGTTTCAATTCCTACCCTCAAAACGTCGCTACAGAGCACTGCACACCAAGACAACTAGACACAAGAACATTTTTCCCCGAACGCCATCACTCTACTAAACAAATAATTCCCTCAACACTGTCAGACTTTCTACTAAATCTGCACTTCTATTCTACTAGTTTTTCTCATCATTCCTATCACCCATTTCCTCCCATGTTGATTGTATGACTGTAACTTGATGCTTATATCCTAAGATTTTTATTAATATTGCTTCTTCATTGCTTATTTGACCCCTATGACAATCATTAAGTGTTGTACCACATGATTCTTGACAAATGTATATTTTATTTTATGTACGCTGAGAGCATATGCACCAAGACAAATTCCTTGTGTGTCCAATCACACTTGGCCAATAAAAATTCTATTCTATTCTATTCCCATTTTTGTAATACATACAGGACAGAATAAGAGTTTGAAGAGACTTTGGAGAGTTTCTATTATTTATTTATTTATTTATTTATTTATTATTTGGATTTGTATGCCGCCCCTCTCCGAAGACTCGGGGCGGCTCACAACAAGTGAAAAAACAATCCAGTACATAATCCAATTAATTAAAATATTAAAAGTTTTAAAAACCCCTATACTAACATACACACACACAAGCATACCATGCATAAATTCAGCGGGCCCAGGGGGAGATGTTCAGTTTCCCCATGCCTGACGGCAAAGGTGGGTTTTGAGAAGTTTACGGAAGGCAGGAAGAGTAGGGGCAGTTCTGATCTCCGGGGGGAGTTGGTTCCAGAGAGTCGGTGCCGCCACAGAGAAGGCTCTCCCCCTGGGGCCCGCCAACCAACATTGTTTAGTTGACGGGACCCGGAGGAGGCCCACTCTGTGGGACCTAATCGGTCGCTGGGATTCGTGCGGCAGAAGGCGGTCTCGGAGATATTCTGGTCCGATGCCATGAAGGGCTTTAAAGGTCATAACCAACACTTTGAATTGTGACCGGAAACTGATCGGCAGCCAATGCAGACTGCGGAGTGATGGTGAAACATGGGCATACCTGGGCAAGCCCGGGACTGCTCTCGCAGCTGCATTCTGCACGATCTGACCCTCCCACCCCCAAGCAGGAAACTATAACAGTGATGGCAAACCATTTTTTCTCTTGGTGCCGAAAGAGAGTGGCTGCACACTATAGCAGATGCGCAAGTGCCCACATTCATAATTCAATACCTGGGGAGGGCGAAAACAGCGTCTCCACCCATTTCCCAACTTCTGGTGGGCCCAATAGGATAGTGTTTCGCCTTCCCCAGGCTCCAAAGGCTTCCCTGGTGCTGGGGTAAAACCCCCAGCCCTCATCCCCCCCCGAGGCTCTCTGGAAGCCAAAAATGCCTTCCCAGAGCCTCTGCATGAGTAAAAACTCAGCTGGCTGCCACACACTTACATGTTAGAGCTAAGCTAGGGCAACAGCTCGTGTGCCAGCAGATATGGCTTCGCATGCCATGTGTGACACCCATGACGTAGGTTTGCCATCACTGCTCTATAACATCTCAGACATATGGTCAGTGGTGGGCTACGAGCTGGAACGCTAAATTGCCCTTGCCGCTGCAGCTTGTAAGTTCTTGCAGGACCAGCACGATTTTGCTGCTGCACCTGAGAAGGTAGCAAAATCGTGCATGGAGCCGCAGGTAAAATCTCTCCGAAACACGGGTGCAATTTTTCTACCTTCACAGGTGCAGCTGAAAAATCGTACTGGTCCTGCAAGAACTTATGAGCCGTGGCGACGAGCGCAATTTAGCATTCTATCTCGTAGCCCACTGCTGCATATGGTTGTCCAATCTCTATTTTTAAAAAGAGATTCATATTTTAGGCAATAGCCACCTCCTTGATGAACATTAGAGAACTGTACCCAGTCAGAATAAAGCACAGTTCATTTTAGAAACAGTATAAAACTTGCTATTTAATTATTGCTGAACAGTTACTTCTAGCAGCTCCTACTTTTAACCACACTGGCTGAAGCTTCTTGGTTAAGAAGCGAAAGGCTTTCAAGAAAAAACAGAGCGTCCAATTGCCCCTTGAAAAAGCTGATGCTTCTGAGAGTGATGGTTTATAATATGTAAGGTGCTAAGACTATAAAATACATAAAAATTGTTTGATATAGATTCAGATCAAGGAATGCTCATGTGGAAAAAACACTGATCCCTGACTATTTAGAAACTATCTCTCCTGCTAAGTTTATTTTAAGCAGTTATGCCCTCATGGTAGAAAGTCATTTGCTAAAGCAATGCAAATTCCAGTGCATGAATTATCTGCTTGCTGTGCCATCTAGGGAATTGAGCAGAGTATCGCTCATATAGTGAAATAAATTGATTGAAAAATCTGAACTAACCCAAGTGCAGTAAGCAGTCTTATCCAAGCATGGTTCCATACACACACACACACACACACACACACACACGAAATTCCATTTTTGAAACCTTTTAACTGTGATAATAAAGAAGCACACAACCCTTGTGAAGTGCAACTCTGAAAGTTTTAATTCTTTTCCCCACACTACTGAATTTTCTTTTCATAGTAAAACAACAGACCACTGAAAAGGGCAGCGCCGGACTTACCCGGCAGGCAGGCTTTGCTGGAGGGACCGGGAGACACGGTCCCTCATGGCGGCCGCCATTTTGGATCCCGGGCGAAGTCTCGCGATGCGAGACTTCGCTCGGGAGATCAGGGCCTGATTGGCCAGGCCCTGATTGGTCCGGGCGGGGCCTGCTTGCCCTATATAAGGGCGAGCAGGCCCGGGGCTCTCCCTTTTCGCCCGGACTGAGCTTCTGAGCAGACGTTCGGTCGTTCTGCTCCGGCGGCCATTTTGTTTGGCGACCTCGTGCGAGGCGCCATTTTGTGGCCTGAGGAGTGGCGAAAAGCCTTTTTTGCAGCATCAGCGGAGCCAGCATCGGCTGGGCTCCGCTCCGGTTTGGAGCCTCATTGTCCCTTGAACAGGGGGGGGGGTGCTGCCTTCTGGTGGCCTCGCGGGCCCGCGGGGGTCGCTGGGTGGCTTCAGGCCTGGGATAAAGGCCTGGTGTTGGGCCTTGTCGCCCATTGGAAGGGGGGATTGGCTTCCTGGGTGGGTTTGCACTACTGAGGCCTGCTGTTTCGGGCAGGCCTTGTTCCTGGGGTGCAGGGCCCATTGGTGGAGGGCTTAGTCCCGCCCTATTCCTTGTTATAAAATTAGATTTGGTGGTATGGCCCCTAAAAAGCGGCCAGCTAAGGCCCTCCCGGCCCAACCTGTGGTGCGGCCTAGGAGGGCTGCCAGGCCGTCTGCCCGGGCTCGGGCAGCGGCAGAGGGGCCCCCGGGGGGGATCCCGGTGGGGGGGGGGTTGGGTTTATGCCCACAGTCCCTCAACCCGAGGTGTCCCCTTCTCTCTCCTGGGCCAGGGTCCTGGAGCGGCTCGACGATTTGGAGAGGTGGCGGTCGGGGGCAGTCCCGGAGGGGCTTTCCTCGGCTGCCACCGCAGTGTGGGGTGCAGACCCCGAAGAGGAGTCGGCACCAGCAGGGCAAGTGGCCCACGACATGCAGATGGCTGGCACCGGACAGACGGGCAGCACCGGGCAGACGGGCCACGCCGGGCAGATGGCCCAGCCTGGGCAGTGGTCATCGTTCCAGGGCCCAGCCAGGATGGGCCCACCGTGGATGGCTTCTACCCCTTACGGGGCAGGTGAGGTTGCACCACATGTAGGCACATCACCGCTCCTGCCCATCCAGGGTCCCGGGTTCATCCCGCCAGCTTTGGGGGGTGGTAACAGCTTCCTGGGGTCTGCTGCAGGCACCTGTGGTCAGGTCTGGTCCCCGCCGGCTCCGCCAGTGGGGGCGCCGGGGGTACCTGTCCCACCTGGGGCGGGGGTGGGGGGTTGGATCCCTCCTCCACCGGCCATCATGCCACCGGTCCCGTTCATGTATCCACCGGGGCTTGGGGTGCTGGGCCCGGGGGCCACCACGGTGTGGGACCCGTTCGCCAGCATCAAGCCTGGGGCCATCCCTTGTGGGTTGCCCGCGACGCCTTTAGGGTACCATCTTCACCCGTCAGTTAAGGAGGCAATCTGGCGGGGGGAGTATGTTGATCTTTTCTCCATCTTGAACAGGGAGGTCCCTAAACAGGACAAGGAGGTGGTCCCTGGGGAGAAGGTTAAAAAGACAAAGGTCACGAAATGCTTCAGCTCGTGGCTGTATGCCTTTCTGACCTTTGCGTCGGTGGTCATTCAGAGGCAGCCGGGTAGGGCCGCTGCCTTGCTGAAGTACATCGACCTTATAGCGAGGGCCCATTTTGAATATGGGGGCACCATATGGAGGCATTACGACAAGGGGTTCAGGATGCGTATTGCCCATGACCCCTACTTGCCTTGGGATATGGTGGTACCGGACCTGTGGTTCCAGGCCACGCATATGTCAGGGAAGGAGGGCTGTGATAGGACCGATAGCGGTCACTTTATGGAAGAGGAGCCTGCGACGCCCGCGCCGGCCAAGGCCGTGGCGGGTGCCGTTGGTAAAGGGGCCTCTTTAGTATGTCACGAGTTCGCTGCAAAGGGGGCGTGTTTCCGCCCCATTTGCAGGTTTCGTCACGCCTGCGGAAGTTGTGGGGGAAACCATTCCGCAGCCGTGTGCCCCCGCCCCAAGAAGGGGATTGAAAAGAAAGGCTCGGGTCTCCCAAAGCCTCCCCCACCTGCTGGGGGAAAAGGGGCCCAGCCCAATTAATTTAGTGGTGCTTGAGGGTTGGTTGGGCGACTACCACCCTCGCTCGAGAGCGGCCGCTCTCTTGCTAGGTTTTTCAGAGGGATTTAGGATCCCTTACCAGGGTGTTAGGAAGGCCTTCATGTCTGACAACCTTAGGTCGGTTGTTGGTCATGAAGACATTGTTAGGGAGAAGATTGGGAAGGAGGTTGCCGAAGGCAGGGTCCTCGGGCCCTTCTCGGAGCCGCCCTTCCCGAATCTTCGGGTGTCTCCCTTAGGTGTGGTCCCCAAAAAGGCGAGTGGTGAATTTAGGTTGATTCACCATTTGTCTTTTCCAAAAGGGGAGTCAGTGAATGATTTCATTCCTGACGAGTTGTGTTCAGTCCGGTATGCATCCTTTGATGCAGCCATGACTATGGTTAGGAAGTGTGGGGTGGGAGCCCTTATGGGTAAATGCGACATTAAGTCGGCATTCCGGCTCCTCCCCATACACCCAGACGACTTTGAGCTGTTGGGCTTCCATTTCGAGGGGGGTTATTACGTGGACAGAGCTTTGTCCATGGGGTGCTCTGTCTCGTGCTCTCTTTTCGAGAGTTTTAGCACCTTCTTGGAGTGGGCGCTCAGGAGGCAAAGTGGTCTGGGTACAGTCGTTCACTACCTTGATGATTTCCTGTTGGCGGGGCCTGCGCATTCGGAGCAATGTTTTGCTTTGATGCGGGACTTCGAAGCCCTTTGTGCTCAATTAGGGGTGCCTTTAGCCTCTGAGAAGACCGAAGGCCCCGCCACCAGGATTACCTTTCTGGGTATTGAATTGGACTCAGAGGAGCAATCTTCTAGATTGCCCCTGGAGAAGTTGGTGAAGATTAAGCGGAAGCTTGATGAGGTCCTGGGCTGCCGGAAGGTGACCCTACGGCAGCTCCAGGAATTGGCAGGCATTCTTAATTTTGCCTGTCGGGTAGTTGTTCCTGGAAGGGCTTTTTCCAGGAGGTTGTATGATGCGATGAAGGGGCTCCGTTTGCCCCATCATCGTACCCGCCTTTGCGCTGGGGTCAGGGCTGACCTCGGCGTGTGGCGGGATTTTTTGGATAGTTTTAATGGGTTGTCTTTCTGGAGGCACGAGCTTCTGTTGGAAGCTGAGTTGCAGCTCTGCTCTGACGCCGCGGGGACTTGTGGTTTCGGGGTAGTGTTAGGTGACCAGTGGTGCTGGTCGGCATGGCCTCCGGAATGGAGTGCCTCTTCGTTGGTTAAGGACCTGACGTTCTTGGAGCTCTTCCCCTTAATAGTGGCCTTAGAGCTTTGGGGGGAGCAGTTTAGGGACAAGACCGTGCACTTTTGGTGTGACAACCTAGCGGTTGTCCATGTGGTGAATGCCCTGTCCTCAAAGAGCGACAGGGTCATGCGGCTTGTCCGCCATTTTGTGCACAGGTCCTTGTCTCTAAACGCATTGTTTTTGGCTAAGCATGTCCCCGGGTTAGATAACGGGGTTGCTGATGCCTTGTCCCGTGGTCAGTTGTCCAGGTTTCGGACCCTGGCCCCGTGGGCCCGAGAATTGCCAGAAGCGTTCCCCAGCCACCTCTGGAGTCTGGGAGGGATCCAGAGTGGTGGAGAGGCGAGGCATCCCGGGCAATCTCCTTGTCTGTAGCGCCCGGCACCCTCAGGGCATACCAGCGTGCAGGTAAGGAGTTTGGGGAGTTTAGGCAGGGCAGGGGTTACCAGCTTAGTTGGCCTGTCCCTGTAGAGCATTTGGCCGAGTTTTGCGTCCAACTCAGGCAGCGTGGCCTGTCAGTTAGGACGATCCGGTCCCGGTTAGCCGGCCTCGCCTTTCTGTCCAAGGCGGGGGGGTTTGCAGATCTTTCGGGTGACTTTCGCATCCGGAAGATGCTGGAGGGCTGGCTTAGGGAGCAAGCGGGGGCCCCAGGTGACACTCGTCAGGCTCTGACGGTGGAGCAGCTGTCTTTAATCAACGTGGTTTTTGGCAGTCTGTGTTCCTCATTGTACGAGGCCCGTCTTTTTAGGGCAGCGGCTTGTGTCATGTTCTTTGGGGCCCTTCGGGTCAGCGAGGCCATGGCTTCGTCTCAGGCTGACACTTCGCTCCGGGCCTTCCAGTTCGCTGATCTGGCCTTTAGACAAGGGGGGGTGTCCCTTGTAGTGAGGAGGTCTAAAACGGATCAGCTACGCAGAGGGGTTACCTTACAACTTAGTGCGGCCACCGACCAGTCGGTGTGTCCGGTGGCCGCCCTACAGCTTTATTGTGGTATGAGGGGGTCAGGTCAGGGGTACCTGTTTAGGCATTGTGATGGTACCCCTCTGACCCGTTTCCAATTCTGGGCTTTAGTATCTAGGGCGATGGCCCAGGTGGGCATGGATCCCGCCGGTTATGGAACGCATTCGTTCCGTATCGGCGCCGCCACTAGCGCGGCACTTTCTGGTTTCCCGGCCCATCGGATTCGGGAGATCGGCCGCTGGCGGTCAGCGGCATATTTGGGTTATGTTAGGCCCGCTGAGGATCCCAGGCAGGGCTTAGGCTAGGTAACCTCTCTGTGTCTGTGTCCTCTTGCAGGTCCCCAGGCTAACACGAAACCGACGGCGCTGCTGTGTGGCCACAGCATGATTTTCTGGGCCGGCCGCGCGGCAGCCAGGAGCGCCATCGGGACCCACCTGTCCCTGGGGCGGTGGGTCAACGTTACCTGGATGGGCCGGAGAGGTATGCGGTGGGAGGGTCTCCTACCGGCGTTGCTGGGCGGTCAGCATTCTGTGGCTGCGCCCGGCAATATGGGGGGCGGCTCCTGGAGTCGCGCCCAAAGGGGTCTGGGTGGGCAGCGTCCTGTGGCCGCACCCAGGTGGCTGGTATTGCACTTAGGTGGCAATGACCTGTGCATACTGGGAGGCCTGGCGCTGCTCATCCAGGCACGCGAAGACCTGCGAAGGCTTCGTGAGGTCTGGCCCACCACGCAAGTGGTGTGGTCAGAAATATTACCTAGGATTGTGTGGAGGGATGCCTTTTCCCTTAGGGCCATTCACCGGGCTAGGCGACGGGTGAATAGGGCTATGGGTAAAACGGTTAGAGAATTGGGTGGAGTAGTAATACCTCATCCCCTTATATCAATAGACCAGCCATGGCTCTACCGTGATGATGGCGTTCACCTGTCTGACCAGGGGAACGCCATCTTCTTACAGGACCTGCAGCGGTCTCTGCGTGAGCTGGCGCAGCTAGAGGGGGGAGTCGGGGGGCCAAGATAGAGATCTGACCCCCGCTCCTGTGGCAGGTTAGGGGCGGAAAATTGGGTGGTTTAGCAACCGCGCGTTCTCCCTTGGGCATCTTTGGGGATGATTGACAGGTTCTCCGCAAGCTCATGGAGGGAGTTTCTGCCTGAGCAGCTGGGGGGAACCTGTCTTTGGGTCCTGCACCTTTAATTCCCCGATTCGGGTTAGCCGGTGGGACCCCCCTCATGCACAGCATGGCAGAAAAGGTCACAGGTGACGGCCTGGCCCTCACCTTGCATCGAGATACGCCCATGAGTTGCCCAGGAATGTTTACTGGCATAACGTCATTTCCGCCCCGGAAGTATTTGTTTGACCCTGCAGGTCCATTTCCGGGTCATAGTTGTTTATGCTAATTTATGCAAAGTATTTGAATAAATTATGCAAATTTATGTTAATAAAAATGACCCAATTTTAAATCCAGCTCTGGTGTCCGTGTCGTTACTCCGTCTCTCCAGCAAGGGCAGCGCCGGACTTACCCGGCAGGCAGGCTTTGCTGGAGGGACCGGGAGACACGGTCCCTCATGGCGGCCGCCATTTTGGATCCCGGGCGAAGTCTCGCGATGCGAGACTTCGCTCGGGAGATCAGGGCCTGATTGGCCAGGCCCTGATTGGTCCGGGCGGGGCCTGCTTGCCCTATATAAGGGCGAGCAGGCCCGGGGCTCTCCCTTTTCGCCCGGACTGAGCTTCTGAGCAGACACCCGCCCGCCCTCCACTATTTTGCAGTGTGCTTCGGGGTCGCCCTTAGGGGGCCGAATGGGAATTTTTTGCAGTTCTGCCTCTTAGCTGAGCTGTTTTTTCGCCCATTCCACACTGGGGTGATGGCTGTGCGGTTAGGGGGTGCTTGCATTAATTAGGTTAATTGGCTTACCTTTGGTCATTTGGGTAGGCAGGTTAGGGGCGGAAAATTGGGTGGTTTAGCAACCGCGCGTTCTCCCTTGGGCATCTTTGGGGATGATTGACAGGTTCTCCGCAAGCTCATGGAGGGAGTTTCTGCCTGAGCAGCTGGGGGGAACCTGTCTTTGGGTCCTGCACCTTTAATTCCCCGATTCGGGTTAGCCGGTGGGACCCCCCTCATGCACAGCATGGCAGAAAAGGTCACAGGTGACGGCCTGGCCCTCACCTGGACCTTGCATCGAGATACGCCCATGAGTTGCCCAGGAATGTTTACTGGCATAACGTCATTTCCGCCCCGGAAGTATTTGTTTGACCCTGCAGGTCCATTTCCGGGTCATAGTTGTTTATGCTAATTTATGCAAAGTATTTGAATAAATTATGCAAATTTATGTTAATAAAAATGACCCAATTTTAAATCCAGCTCTGGTGTCCGTGTCGTTACTCCGTCTCTCCAGCAAATAAATTTGATGAGCCAATCCTGTTATTCGAACTCCCTTATATTACAGCCTGATGTTCTTAACAGACATATTGTAGAAGGAGGCAGTTCGTGGAATGGGAACTGCTTATATAAGCTTACCTCTTTTCCAACAATCAGGTTTGTTGGGTTGTCACTCTGTAGGACTTCCTCTTCTAATTTTATCCCATATCTGAAAGTAGGTTAAGCCCAGAGAAAAAGACTTGCCCAAATACAACCAGGAAGCTTCCATATGAAAGCATGAATTTGACTTGGATCTTTCAAGTCCAAATCCACCACCCTATTTAATTACTATATTATGGTATATGGTCATACTTTGCTGAGGTAATTGAAAGTAAAAATCAAAATCAATCTGCCACTACAGATAGGTAAAAATCAAAGCCAATCACCCTACGGATACGTAAAATGAAATAAAAACTGAACAGATTTTAGGATACATCTTTAATGCAGTCTGTAATAATTCAGAATCTTGGCACAATCTTACATTTTTTCATATTTTATTACATATATCTATTCCTTTAATCTATTCCTTTTATCTTTATGTGTTTGTCTACACTTCAAATTTAAGATTTTCTTCTTCCCCCACTTTCTTATCCCCTCATTTCTTTCAGGTGTTACATCTGGGTTACATCATTCCGTTTTATCTTTTAATCTTAATATTAATTTGTTCATTTCAGTGCAGTCCAAAATTTTCTTTATTATTGGCTCATCTCCGGGAATGATACCTGCTTTCCACTTTTGTGCAAATACAATCCTAGCTGCTGTTACTATATATATTATTAAATATATATCTTCTATTTTTCTGGTAAAATTCCTAAAAGAAAGATTTCTGGTTTTAAGTCTAGCTTTTCTTTCACCATTTTTCCTAATGATGTTTGAATCTTAGTCCAAAATTTTCTTGCTTCTGTACATGTCCACCACATATGATAATAAGAACCTGGTATTTGTTGACATTTCCAACATTTTACTGATTTGTCTTTAAACATTTTTGATAATTTCCTGGTGACATATGCCATCTATAAAACATTTTGTAAATATTTTCTTTATATGCTGTTGTCCATAATTTATTTCCCATACTTGTTGCTGTTTATCCAATTCTTTTGTGTATCCAAAATTCCTCATCCAAATTATCAATGTTTATTTTACCACTTCTAATTCTAATTCAACTTGTAACAAATAATTATATAATTTCTTAATCATTTTTATCACTCCCTGTCAACATCTAATTTTGAAGAGCCCACCATAAATCCATCTTGTTTTTTTATCTTTTTCATATCTTGATTGTATTTGCAAATGTGTGAACCAATCTGTCTTAATTCCCTGTTTCTTTAGCTCTTGTTTTGTTTTTGGTTCTTCTTTTTCTGTCAAAATATACAAAATATCTTAAGTTAATAATATTTGGATGCATGAGTGCTTCCATTGTTGAGAAAGTCATATAATGTTTTACTTTTTCCCGCACTATTAACAAACTGTTCCTTAAAAACAATGCTTCTGAAAATATGAATGTATTTTATTCTTCCCATACTATTAAAAATATGCCAACCTATTTGCAAATCATAAGCTTCCAGAGTTAATAAGGTGGCGAAGGTAAGTTGAACCCACCCATTCTACCACTTCTCCATATTGTTCTATTTTAGGGCCAATTTTTATTGGATCTTCTATTATAAACACCAAATCATCTGCAAAAGCTTGTAATTTGTATTTTTGTTTTCTGATTTTCATTCCTCTTCTTTCTTCATCTTCTCTTACTTTTCTATTTGATATTTCCAATGTTAAAATAAATAGAAGTGGAGATGGAGGGCATCACTGTTTAGTAACTTTCTCTATCTTGGTTCTCTCTGTCAATTTACCATCACCTTCACCAATTGTTTATAGTAGACTGCTTTTACCATATTCAAAAGGTTTTTTTTCCAAAATTCATCATTTCTACTTGTAATGTCCTACTAACATTGTCAAAAGCCTTCTGTGCATCTAGAAACAATAATCTGTTTTTTTCAGAATGAACTTCATAGTACTCCAACATATTTAAAACACTTCTTATATTAGCTCTTATCTGTCATTTTGGTCTGAATGACCAATTCATTCAATAGTCTCTTCAACCGTCCTGTCATAATTGAAGCAAAAAAATCTTATATTGATTGATTGGTTGGTTGGTTGGTTGGTTGGTTGGTTGGTTGGATTTATATGCCGCCCCACATTCAATAAAGAAATTGGTCTATAATTACTTATTTATTGTAAGTCAGAATGTTCTTTAGGTATAAGAGTTAAATATGCTTTTGTCCATGTATCTGGAATTTTGGCCTTCAATAGCAAATCATTAAATACTTCTAACATATCTTCACTTAAAATAATAATAACAACAACAACAACAACAACAACAACAACAACAACAACAACAACAACAACAACAATAACAATAACAATAACAATAACAATAACAATAACAATAACAATAACAATAACAATAACAATAACAATAACAATAACAATAACAATAACAATAACAATAACAATAACAATAACAATAACAATAACAATAACAATAACAACAATTATTATTATTATTATTATTATTATTATTATTATTATTATTATTAATTAGATTTGTATGCCGCCCCTCTCCGAGGACTCAGAGCGGTTCACAACAATAAAACATCATATATAAATCCAATGTTAAAATAGTCTTTTAAAAAACCCCTATTAAAACAGTAATACAGCCCAAACACATCATCCATATATCATGTAATATTTTGTAAAATTCTGCTGGTAATACATCAGGTTCTGGCATTTTCTCATTCTTCTGTGTTTTTATCCCTTCTATTAATTCCATCATTGATATCCTTTCCTCCAAATTCTTTTTGACATTTTCTAGCATTTTTGGTATATTTGCATTCTCCAAATAATATATTATATCTTCTTCATTTGTGTTTTCTTGTTTGTACAATTGTTCATAATACTTTTTCTACTATTTTCTTTTTTTCATTGTTTGATAGTATAGATGTCCTTTCACATCTATTAATTAGCTTATAGCTTTCTTTTTTTGCTCTTTCTTAATTTTATAGGCCAACCAACATGCTGGTCTATTTGCATTTTCAAAGTGTTGTTTACCTGTTTTATTTTCTGGGCAATCTTTTCATTTTCAAGTATGTTCATTTTATGTTTCTGTAGAGTCATTTTATTTTTAAGTATTTTATCTTGTGGATATTTTTGCAAATCTTTTTACAATATTTTATATTCTTCCTCCATCTTTTTTTGTTTTTGTATCTTTTGTTTCTTCTGTTTTCTATTATATGTCATTACTAGTCCTCTAGTACAGTGTTTCACAACCTTGGCAACTTGGAGATATCTGGACTTCAACTCCCAGAATTCCCCAGCCAGCATTCAAGTTGTCAAGGTTGGGAAACACTGCTCTAGTATTTGCTTTACAAGTATTCCACAAATTTTGTAAGAAGGCATCTTCTTTCTTATTTTATTTAAGAAAGAAATTCAGTTCTTTTTACATATATATTTGAAAGTTTTTTTCATTTACTACTCTCTGATTCAATGTCCATCTTGGTCTCTTTCTTTGTCCTTTCCATTTCATTATAATTGGATTGTTGTATGCCCATACATTTGGTTCAATTTCAATCATTTCTATTTTAGTCAATAATTCTAATGACGTCCATATCTATTGTTGACCATGGCAAATTTCTATTCAAACAGAATGTGTATTGTCTTTCTTTCATATTCTTCTGCTCTATGTGTCTTGCAGTGTTAATTTATCCATCATTGTAAAAAAATGTTTTTGGAAGAGTCTTTCTCTATTTCTTATTTATTTTGGTTGATCTATAATCCAATTCTTTATCTGCAATAAAATCTGCTAGTAAACATATATATTCATTTTCAATTAGACAAGGATGAAGGGAAGGGAAGAAAAAAGAAGGAAGATCTTTATGAGATGGGAAGGGAAGATAGTAAAAAAAAGCAACCTCGAACGAACAAAGCAAATAAGATAAATATAGAATATATGTATAAAAAAATTGTAAAAGAAATTAGAAGATAAATATGTGAAAATGTCTTTATGAGAATAAAAATAAAATAACTTTAAAAAAAAGAATCTTGGCAACCATAAGAGGAAATTTCAACCTCAGTTGTTTTGAGTTAATTAAGGTGGGTTTTCTTTGAATCTTTATGACACTTTTTATCTAGTCTGCACACCCAAATTGCCTTTGAAGTTGTAAATGTCAAACAACTGTCTGTTGATATGTCTTAGTTGTTTACATCTCTGTTATCTACCATTTCTTTCTCTGCCTAACAATCTCTCACCCAAGCCAAACTCACACTTCATTTGGATACCTTGCAGGATTTCGGATTAGTTATCTCTATCCTCAGCTGTCTTTGAAAGACAATAAAGGAATATTCCTATCCAATAAGGAGATGTCCCTGTGGATACAGAGAAACAATGGAGCAGGTACTCTTCCAGTGCTTATACTACAGAGGTATTCATTCTAGCCCTATATCAACATTGCTTCATAAATATCTAGGGCAGACAGGACAATTTTTTTCCCCTGCCAGTTTTACATACCAATCCTGCTACAACAAAAAATGTTGCCAGGTTTTCTGCAGCAAGGCTTAAAATTCATCATATGATGACTGGTGCTATGAACTAGATTAAATGAACATCTTGTTCACTATAATATTCAACACTGCAGTATGCTGTACATTATAGTGTACATTATGCTGTACATTATAGTGTGAATATCTCTGGGACCGTCTTCTGTCGCACAAATCCCAGCGACCAGTTAGGTCCCACAGAGTTGGCCTTCTCCGGGTCCCGTCAACTAAACAATGTTGTTCGGCGGGACCCGGGGAAGAGCCTTCTCTGTGGCGGCACCGACCCTCTGGAACCAACTCCCCCCAGATATCAGAGTTACCCCCACCCTCCTTGCCTATCGTAAGCTTCTTAAAACCCACCTCTGTCGTTAGGCAAGGGGGAATTGAGATATTCCCTTCCTCCTAGGCTTATAAAATTTATTCATGGTATGTCTGTATGTATGATTGGTTCCTTAAATTGGGGTTTTTAAAATTACTTTTAATATTAGATTTGTTTATATTGTCTTTTTACTGTTGTTAGCCGCCCCGAGTCTGCGGAGAAGGACGGCATACAAATCTAATAAATGATAGATAGATAGATAGATAGATAGATAGATAGATAGATAGATAGGTAGGTAGATAGATAGGTAGATAGATAGATAAATAATTGATCAATAGCATTTTCCACAGACTGTCTCCCTATAACCTTCCAATATTCCTTTTAGATTCTTGTTTCTATACAGGTAGTCTTTGATTTACAACAATTGGGATTGGAATTTGGGTTGCTAAGCAATGTGGTTGTTAAGCAAGTCATCACAAAACAGGACCTGATTTTATTATCATTCTTAGTGGATCTGTTAAATGAATCACTAAGGTAGTTAAGTGATTTCTGTGATTGTTAAGCTACATCCACATTCATCAATTTATGTTCCTTGTTGGAAACTGCCGTGATAACTGGTTGCTGTGTGCTGTGGTCACATTATTGCAAAATTGCAACCATGTGACTACAGCACATGGCAACCGATTTTAAATGCAAGCACCTAAATTTCAATCACAAAACTTCAGGGATGGTGTGACAGTTTTAAATCTGGATTTGCCCTTTTCTAAATTGTGAAGCCCTGCACACAAGTCATTCCTGCCCTGGTCATCTCTGAGTTAGATTCCTGCAATGATCTCTACATGGGGCTACCTTTGAAAAGTTTTCGGAAGCTATAGCTGGTATAGAATGCAGCAGTTCACACAGTTCTGTGGGCCCTTAGAGCGGCACATGCAATGCTGCCAGTTTGTTTTGGGGGTCCAATTGGTTATTACCCTATATGGCAGTGCTGAAACTAGAGTGCATGCCAGAGCACTGCAACCCGGAAGAGAGAAGCTGGCCAGTGTGAACAGGCATGAGGTAGCCAGCTGCTCTTCCGGGTTTCATTGCACACATGCATGCTGGACAGCTAGTCCAGCACATATGCAGAATATCCAGCTGCTCTCTTCCAGGTTTTGGCACCAGCATGTACTGAAACCCAGAAGAGAGAGGCTGACTGGTGCACATGCGCATCGGACTAGCTGGCCATCATACATGTACAGACTTGTACAGTGGGCTGAAACGAACAAAATAAAGTTCAATGTAGAGAAGAGTAAAATCCTACACCTAGGCAAAAAAAACCCCAAAACATGCATACAAATTAGGCGAAACCACACTCACCATGAGTGACTGTGAAAGGGATCTTGGAGTCTTAGTGGATAACCAGCTAAACATGGGCCAGCAATGTGCAGCAGCGGCTAAAAAAGCCAACACAATCCTAAGCTGCATGAACAGGGGGATACACTCCAAGACCAGAGAGGTAATAATACCACTCTATAAGGCCCTGGTCAGACCGCACCTGGAGTATTGCATCCAGTTCTGGTCACCACACCTCAAAAAAGATATAGAGACTCTGGAAAGGGTGCAGAAAACAGCAACTAAAATGATAAAGGGACTAGAGACCAGATCATACGAGGAAAGGTTGCTGGAACTGGGCATGGATAGTCTAGTAAAAAGAAGAGCTAGGGAGGACATGATAGCTGTATACAGGTACTTGAGGGGTTGCCACAGAGAGGAGGGGGACACACTGTTTTCCAGGGCACCAGAGGGCCGGACGAGGAACAACGGTTGGAAACTGACCAAGGAAAGATTCAACCTGGAGATAAGAAAGAATTTCCTGACAGTGAGAGCGATCAACCAGTGGAACGGCCTGCCAGCGGAGGTTGTGGACTCCCCAACTTTGGACACTTTCAAGAGGAGATTGGACTGCCATTTGGCTGGGGTGATGTAGGATTTCCTGCTCAGGCAGGGGGTTGAACTTGATGACCTGTAAGGTCCCTTTCAACTTTAATAATAAATACAAATAAATAAATGTACACGACAAAACACAGAAGAGCATCTGGCGATAGTGCATATGCTGACAGAGAGAGCTCTGTGATTATAGTTCCCAATGGGAATAGCCCACCCCATTTGTTCCAGCTGAAGGGATTCCATCAGCTAAAGAATTCCAGCTGATGGGGTCAAGGAAAAGAACCTTTTCCACTGTGACCTTGTCCCTTTGGTACATTCACCCACCAGAAGTGAGAACTACTCTCTCACCTTCCAGCATTCTGGAAGGCTATCAAAACTTGGTTTTGTAGATTGGTTTCAGGAGAGCTCACCACTGGAAATAGTTGAATGAATCAGTCAGAAATTTAATAGCTAATCTTATAGCATCATTTCGAGAGTCAGTTTGTTGTAGTGGTTAAGGCAGTGGTGTCAAACTCAAGGCCTGTGGGTCATGCTTAGATCTGGCGCATGGTGTCGGCCTGAAAACAGCAAAGGTTCAGCCCATGGTGCTTCTGCAATGAAAACAGAGCTTGGGGGGGCATGTGCCCCCCTGTGCCCTGTTTTCAGCCACAGTGGCCTCCTGCAGCCCTTTACCAATGACCAGGTACAGCCCCCCCCAGCCCAGTTTTCACTGGCAGAGGGCTATCAAAACAAACTAAAATGAAACACAAGAAGAAATGTTACCTCTTTTCCATTTGAGCATACTAGAAGGAATAGGAAAAGAGAAAAGGAAAGATGAAAGACAAAGAAAAAGATGGAAAGATGGAAAGAAAGCAAGGAAGGAAAAATAAGGAAAGAGGGAAAGGAAGAAGAAAGGAGAAGGAAGGAAGGAAGGAAGGAAGGAAGGAAGGTAATAATGAGATTGAGAGAGGATCTCAGGGAAGTCCTTACCACTTGGTCACCACAGGTGCCCCAGACCAGGTGACATTGATCTGACCATGCCCACCATGGCCACACACCCTAGTCATATCCCCTCCAACACAACTCTGATGTAGCCTTCAATGTAATTCATTTTTGACACCCCTGGATTAAGGCATCAGGCTAGAAACTGGAACACTGTGAGTTCTACTCCTGTTTTAATCACAGAGTCAGCTGTTTGACCTGGAAGTAGTTACTTTATTTCATCTCAATGAAAGAGGCAATGGAAAACTAATTTTGAAAAAGCTTGCAAAGAAAACTGTAGTGTTGTAAGCAGTCTCCAAGAATTGGATATGATTGATGTAATTTTAAAAAATGGTTCAATTACATAGGCCTAATCTAGATATTTTGGACGTTAACATCCATAGTTCATGGTCAGTTTGAGGCAAACTGTGTTTATGAATTCTAAAACCATCTTTTTTTGACATAGCAATTAAATACATTCAACACACACTTTACAAATACTTTTCAAAATACATTATTCTTTGAGTTTGATATTACAGAGAAAAACATACACACTATTTCTAAAGATTATGCTTTCTAGCAAGACTGTTTAAATGGACTTTTAAGCACTTTTCTTGATTAAAATTTGTTGCTGTCTCATTTTCCAAATCAATTCTTATTTATATGTTTATTTCTAGGACAATGGATTGAATTTAATCTATACTAGGATGTTCAGTATATCAATAGCTATTTAGCTATTATCAAGGTCCTCTTTGAACACAATGGATGAACATCAGCTGTGGTCATCATTTTTTTAAAAAAATATTTATTTTATTTATTTATTTGTCAAACAGGTACAAGATAGGTATTGGTATAAACATAAACATTAGCAAGAAAGGTACATATAAATTAGGCAATAGGACAGTAAGACAGGGATGATAGGCACATTGGAGCGCTCATACAAACTCCTTACAGATCTCTTAGCAATGAGCTGAGGTGGACTGTAGATAGTCTAAGTTTAAAGTTATTGGGGTTTGGGAAAGAAACTACAGAGTCAGGTAGTATATTGCAGGCATTGATCACTCTGTTGCTGAAGTCATATTTTCTGCGGTCAAGCTTTTGGGAGAGAAACTCCAAGATACCCAAAGGCAGTTAAGGGCTACCAAAATTTTTACTACCACACTGTGGGCATGGCTTATGCAGGACACCCTGCATTTTCTTTCAACATCTTTCAGTGCAAATTGGGTGCTCTGGAGTGGAGCTCCATTTTCAGTGCCCTATTGCGTCTTCCTCCCCCCCCCCATCTGGACAGTAGCGCACCCCTGCTCAAAGGCCTTGATTTTAGTATGTTTCTACTTTTTTATTGAAAAAAGCTTTGAAAAATATTGGAGATACTAATCCATGAATAATGAGCTGTGGAAGCTTTGCAAAAATATTGACAAAAATGGTTTAAGAAAGCAAACTGTTAAATAATACATTAACAATTATGGAAAGTAAATAAACCAAGCTAGCTTGCAAGTTTTCTCCACTAATAATTGAGGTGCTGAAAATGGTTATGAATTGCTCAATTGATTGACAGACACATTTTGTAACAATTCCATATATTCTTCATAATAACTCCACTGGTTGCCTCTTACTAAGCCATGAGTAAGCTTTACATTTAACAACAGTTGCTATAGCTACAGACCTAATTAATAAAGTTGTTTCAGGTAAGAGTGCCTTAAGCATACAAGAAATAAATATACATCAAGAAATCACATCACCTTGGTTTCACGTCTCTTTGTGAAATGCCTGCATCATATACAGCTGTGTCAGCTCATTATAGCGTATCAGGCAAAGCTTTCTATCTTTGAGTGGATACAACATTCCTGGCCTACTTTAGATCTTTCTTATGATGACTAGTAAGATTATGTAGGGGGTCATAAAACACTGGGATTATTTCCTATTTCAGCTTCTTAAAGAATATTGGTTTTGCTTGAACACGCCTGCTGCTATTTCATAACACAAAGCATTGCTTGTTAGTTGATTCACACAGATGACTTGTGAAGAATAGATAATAATGCATGCCTTTTCAGACAGTATAGATTTCTTTCTTTATTAGATTCAAATCCTACTTTCCCATGCAGGCACTAAAAGCAGCCTGTATAACACTCACTGCTATTTTTCTCGCACCACCCTTATGCAATAGATTTAGTTGAAAGGGAGTCATATCCCAAAGGCATCATGCCTTCAGATGGATCATTAGAACCTGGGACTCTTTGATTCTTATCCAACATCTAAACTATTGCAGTGGTACCTCTACATACGAACTTAATTCATTCCGTGACCAGGTTGTTAAGTAGAAAAGTTTGTAAGGAGAAGCAATATTTCCCATAGGAATCAATGTAAAAGCAAATAATACATGTGACTGGGGAAACCACAGGGAGAGTGGAGGCCCTGTTTCCTCCCAGGAGAGTTCTAGAGAGGCCCCACGGAGGCTTCTCCCTGCCTTTTCTGGTTACAGTTTCAGAGGCTCATGTTTGTAAGTGGAAAATGGTTCTTGAGAAGAGGCAAAAAAACTTGAACACCCAGTTCTAATCTAGAAATGTTCATAAGTAGAGGCATTCTTAGGTAGAGGTACCACTGTATATCTTATAGGCCAGTGTTTTTCAACCTTTTTTCTTTAGGGGAACCCTTTGGTGTCATCAGATTTCTGGCAGAACCTGTACCAGGTACCGGTATCGTTTATGTCCCTTCAAGGCGAGCCTCCAATTTTTTTTTATCTAAAGATGTTCGTAGGTGAGTTGGACTGTTGGAGACCATATTGACTTCAAAAAAGTCAACACTCTGCTATAATATATTTCATGCCTGCAATTTTTTCCTCCCACACTTCAGAAAAATAGTCCACTAATCGTGTAATTGTGCGGTTTGCACAGCAAAAAAAGATCACTGATCATGCTAGCTAACTAATTGTTACTGTACTGACGAATCTTACAACAAGAATCAACCGCATCAATTTTCTGCACTGTCAGCTCTGTGGATTCGGATGGAACATCAGTGATTGCTCATCAATGTCAGCTTCATCTAATGTTTGTTTTTTAATAAATCGGTCCATGTTAGTGATAATAATACATTTAGATTTAAACTATATTGAAAATTAATGCGTACGACACCATTGGTCTAACAACGGAAACAGAAATATTTTGAAGGTAAACAAGTGCAACAACTAATAACCACATAGTGTGCATTGATAGCATGGTGCAGGTATGCAGGTTAGGCTTGATACGGTCCTGGTTGGTTTTGCCCTAATTTTTTTTTCATCATTTTTTTTTCTTATTAAGTCACGGAATCCCTGGTTGGCCCTTGTAGAACCCTTGGGTTCCGCGGACCCCTGGTTGAAAAACACTGTTATAGGCCAATGTTGGCTAACCTTTTTGGCACTGAATGCTGAAACGGGGGCATGCAAGCGTGCATATGTGCAAGGGTGCAGGAAACTGTTGGGGCCTGGATGGGTGTCAACAGACTCAAACTCAACCCGGATAAGACGGAGTGGCTGTGGGTTCTGCCTCCCAAGGACAACTCCATCTGTCCGTCCATCACCCTGGGGGGGGAATTATTGACCCCCTCAGAGAGGGTCCGCAACTTGGGCGTCCTCCTCGATCCACAGCTCACATTAGAAAACCATCTCTCAGCTGTGGCGAGGGGGGCGTTTGCCCAGGTTCGCCTGGTGCACCAGTTGCGGCCCTATCTGGACCGGGACTCATTGCTCACAGTCACTCATGCCCTCATCACCTCGAGGTTCGACTACTGTAATGCTCTCTACATGGGGCTACCTTTGAAAAGTGTTCGGAAACTTCAGATCGTGCAGAATGCAGCTGCGAGAGCAGTCATGGGCTTACCCAGGTATGCCCATGTTTCACCATCACTCCGCAGTCTGCATTGGCTGCCAATCAGTTTCCGGTCACAATTCAAAGAGTTGGTTATGACCTTTAAAGCCCTTCATGGCATCGGACCAGAATATCTCCGAGACCGCCTCCTGCCGCACGAATCCCAGCGACCGATTAGGTCCCACAGAGTGGGCCTTCTCCGGGTCCCATCAACTAAACAATGCCGGTTGGCGGGTCCCAGGGGAAGAGCCTTCTCTGTGGCGGCACCGGCTCTCTGGAACCAACTCCCCCCGGAGATTAGAACTGCCCCTACTCTTCCTGCCTTCCGAAAACTCCTTAAGACCCACCTTTGCCGTCAGGCATGGGGAAACTAAACATCTCCCCTGGGCACGTTAATTTATGCATGGTATGCTTGTGTGTGCGTTTGCTATTACATGGGGTTTCTCTTAAATCGACATTTTAATTAATTGGATTGTTGTGACTGTTTTTACTTGTTGTGAGCCGCCCCGAGTCTTCGGAGAGGGGCGGCATACAAGTCCAACTAATAAATAAATAAATAAATAAATAAATAAACTGGAAGAACAGCCGCCGTGGGTGTTTGTGTGCACTGAGAAGATGATTTTCCATTTCTGGCATGTGCATGCCCACCAGCTAACTGGTCTTCTGATTTCTGTTGTGCATGTGCTTGCAAAGACCAACTGGCTGGTGTGCATGCACATGCCAGAAACTGGAAGACCATTTTTCTGGCATGCACATGCGCACAAGACTACTCTTTCTGGGTGCCGGGGTTCCTGCATGTGTGAAGACCAGCTGGCTGGCACACCGGAAGCCAGAAGAATAACGGGTGACAGCTCGCATGCCCAGAGAGATGGCTTTGAGTGCCACTTCCAGCACACATTCCAAACTCACCCTTATTTTTTTTTCCTTAGCCAATTTATTAACATATATTCAGAATTGGGACTGTCTTTGAAAAAATAAGAAAAAGGAGGGCAGGAAAGAATGAAGGCAATCTCTACACAGCAACTGCAAAGAAAGTGGTTTAAAAAACTCTACTGACTTTCTTGTCTGGCAGGCAGGCAGAAAACTATTGCGTTGTTCATCAGGAAAGCTCCATTTTCTCTTTGTTTTGAAGTATTTATCTCCCATGCCAGAAACTCCTTGGGGGAAAAAAACAAAGGTAAAATACACTAGATTCAAAAAGCCTCTACTGAATGGAAATTATGTTTTATAGATTATTTTAAAACTACATTTAAGTTTCAGTTCTTGAAGGCCATCCAATTCTGTGACATCTTATTATTGTTTAAGCACAGGATTTAAGGAGATAACAAATACAATTGGGAAGCCAATGCTGTTAGTAAAAGAAAATCAGGTTTTCCAAGATGGTTCACAGACTAGGTACAAGAATGAAGAGAAAACAAAAAGCTGTCTCCACATGTTTATAGAATATGAGGTAAAAAAATAATAATTTCTAACCTGAAAAAGAAACACCCAAAACAAAGGGCTTGGAAATGTAAAAGGGATTGGAATCAACACTGGAAAATGAATGCCCAAAAGATATAATTATTAAAATGTTCATCTCAGACAATTTAAAAAGCAATCCAGAAAATAATGCATAAGGCAGAAAATACTTCCTCTAGTTTGCACTATGAAATTGGTGGACAGTCTTTCTCAAACTTGGCAACTTTAAGGTGTGCACATCAATTCCCATGGCTGGCTGAGAAACTTGTAAGGCTACACATTTTATAATTGCCAAGTTTGAGAAATACTGCTCTAAGTCTTCAGTCTTGTCTATAGAGGCAGTTTGTTCAGAAACCATGCAAAAGATTCAAACATGCCTTGGAAGAATAACAAAACAAAACTACTATTTGGCTTAATTATTCCACACCTACTTAAAGCAGATATTTTGTGTTGAGTGTGTAAAGATCACACATTTTTCATTTCCCAGTTTGTTAAAACTATTGCCAGCTTTTAATTGCCTAATCCACCTTAGCTAATTTATATGACAAATGTGGCAACCTTGTTTATTCCTTTCCCTAATAGTATCAAACTGACTATAGACCTCACAGTTTGTGGATTGTAATTTTAGTAGTATTGACCGTGCGTAATTGATAGACTGGATTTTATCATGGATTTTATCTGTTATTTATCATTTTATCCTACAACTTTTGGTTGTGTACAACTTTTGGTTGTGCATTTTACTAAGTGTTTTTATTGGTTTTGATCTATGACTGTAATAATAAATTTGATTTGATTTAAAACTATTGATAAACAAGGCAAGAAATTATTAACCTTTTAAAATATTGCTTTTATTTTGACTAATTTGGTGACTAGTGTGCCAGTAAGAAAATTTCTACCTCAACACTTATTGTTAATTTGTTCCAGGAGTTGTGATGAGTACCAAAACGGATACCCAACCATTTTTCCCATAAGAAATAATGTAGCGAGTCAGCTGATACCAGCGGTGGGCTATGAGCCAGAATGCTAAATTGTGCTTGCTGCCACAGCTTGTAAGTTCTTGTGGGACCAGCGCGGTTTTGCTGCTGCACCTGTGGAGGAAGCAAAATCGTGCATGAAGTTGCAGGTGTGCCCGTGTTTCGGCATGCGCGGAAGCAAAAAAACCTCGCCGAAATATTTCTGTGTGCGATTTTGCTTCCTGCACAGATGCAGCAGCAAAATCGTGCTGGTCCTGCAAGAACTTTTGAGCCATGGCGGTGAGCACAATTTAGTGTCCTGGCTCACAGCTCACCGTTGGCTGATACTGACAAGTTCTAGCTTGGATGTTGACTACAAAACACATGATGAGCACTGGGATGAAATTCTCACGCCAAAATGCACTGAGTACCAAAGCAGTGGAATACCAAGGTACCACAGCAATTCCATATCTTGCTTTATTCATTTGAATTTTCATTCCTGCCTTCTGATAAGAAGCTGTAAGATTTCTTCTTTTAAAGATAACCATCTAGATTCACTGGGCAAGAATAAACTTGCAACAAGTTGCCCAGGAGAGAAACTTACAATCAGTCAGGTTCCTGCAAAAGTGAATTAAGGTTAACAAATTACAAGGTTTGTTTCTAGCATGAAGTAACAAAGTATAGTTTCTGTTCTGTCTGGGTCACTCCGGACGCCAAGACCAACCCAAAAAGAGAAGCCAGACACACCGGTAAAAGGCAAAGTCAGTTTATCAAATTCAAGAAAAACACAGGTAACAGAAAATGTCCTTACAAAGCAGGAAAAACACTGGAACTCCAAATATATCCACGAAGGCAATTGTCCATGCAGCAATACAGGATTCTTGCTGCCAAGACGAAGCTGTAGATAACAGATATCTACCTCCCACGGTTCTTCCAAACTGCTGGGCCACAAGCCAGGAACAGAGATGCCGGGATACAATGCAGGTTCACGTAACTCCAAACTGATAACACTCCACATGGCTTCAAGGGCTTGCCTGCCTTTTAAACCCTGCTGATGAGGACCACACCCAAACCCAGCTGTTTCTAATTCAATGGTGATAATATTTCTTTAACTGCTCCTTTAGTTGCTCTGAACGTCTCTGTCTAATGTCAATGACAGCTTGTGCGTCATCACCTAATGACTCCAAGCTACTGGCTGGGGAGAGCCCCCCCCCCGGGGCTCTCATGCTGTTCTCCTTCATCCCATTCCTGACTCTCCTCTCCCCCGCCTGACTGTTCAGCCCCCTCCTCTGCGCTGTCATCCTCCTCCGGGCATGGAGCCAGCAGAGACGCAGCCGGTCCCTGAGCAGCCTCAGGCTGAACCACAACAGTTTCTATGCTCAAAAACCTATTTATGAAACAAGGATAGAATATGGTAGGAAAACTAATCATATTGCCTTGAAAGGAATACATAAGTGACATATTGGATTGGAAAACATTGCATATTTTCAGAAATCAAATATTGTTATGTTCTTAGGAATTTTATATCTAATTATATCTATATTATGTCTGAACGTTGTGTCTATGTCTTGTTTTTATGTTTTTTTAATGTATAATTTTTTTTTTAAAAAAAGGAATATTATATCAAGCCTACAAAAATACAGATGAGCACTAGAAGTCCATAAAGAGATGCAAATAATTCTGCCTTTTTCCTGAATTATGACCAGGAGTTATTAGCAAAACCAATATTTATTAAAATAGCAAACTTTTTATGTCTTAAATGGAAGCCTTAAGCTCACCTAGGGTTAAAACCCACTGGATTTAAGAGAATGTTCGGTAGGATTATAGTGTTAAAAATTGATTTATGTTGTAAATGAAGCCAGTTAGAATCATGATAACACAAATCCATAAACATGTTTTAGATCAGGTGCCAATTCCCATAATCACCAAGTGTCATTCTGAGAATTTTTTAATGAAAATGTGTTAAAATTAATGGCACGATTACTTTAAAAAAATAATAATTAATTGTCCTTTGTTGTTTGATTATTACATTTATGGTAGGACTTTATAACAGTCACAGACCATCATATATGCGTATCCATCAGAGATGTTAACTTTGGATTTTGAATCAAATTTCCTGCAGGTGAACAATTCTTCAAATCAGAGCTACTAGAAAGACCCCCAAAATAAGTTTCTTTATTATCCATTCCTTTTTGCCTCTCTCTGTCTGACCCACTTTCTAGCCAAACAAACAAAAACTACAATTTGGACAGATAGAGAAAGTGGCTTTTTGTTGTCCCCAAAAGCATAGTTAAAGCATTCTTATGGTCCCAGTTCAGCATAGATTGTTTTGTAGGACAGAGTTCAGTTTCAAAAATAGCAAAGGCAGTTTAAAGCAACTTCAACCCATACTTTTTTTTGCTGGACCAATGTGTACTAATGATTGTACACTGTGCCATTGTAAACTAGCTGAATTTTTGGCAACTTCACTTTGCCATGGTAAAGACGTATTGGGAGAGAGCAAATACAGAAGCAGAAATAATGTACCTTTTATCCAAAATCAGATAACTATAACTATAGTTATAACTGTAACTGTAAACCAGCCTACAACTAAGCTTTTTCAACTAATTCAATAGTTGCATGATTTTTAAAAAAATTCCTTGTTCTCCTTAATTATTTACTGATTGCTACTGTTTGGTAAGTGTTTTGTAGATGTGTATATCCAGGGGTGAGCAGCAAGCAGGATCAGTGGAAATGAAGATGCATGCGCAGCTCCAGCTGATTGGCGGCTGTCACTTCCTGGATTACTGGTCTCATCTCAACTCTCCTTTTTTCCCCTGCTGCTGATGCTGTGTCTGCGCTCCTTGCTTTTTTCCTCTTTACTCCTTTCCTGGCCTCGGATGAGCTTCCCTCTCTTCTGCCTGGCTCCCCTCCAGCCTCACATGGCCACCTCGTGCCTGAGGTGCAAGCGGAAGGAGAGGGTTGAAGCGGCGCTGGCAGCATTTATGATTCTGGCTGCACCCATTCACCTAGTTACCCAGCCTGAGGTGGGGGAGGGGCAAGCCAGGAAGGAGAGCATGGGAAATGCGAAGCAAATTGTCACCCCAGAGAGCGACACTGGTAAGGTTGTAAGTCGATGATCGTTCAAGCCACTCCCACTTGGTCACATGGCCGGCAAGCCACTCCTATCCAGTCACATGACCATTAAGCCACACCCACAAAATAAGCCACACCCACAGTGTGGTAGTAAAAATTTTGGCTGCCCATTACTGTGCATATCTAATACCATACTTTCAGCAATAAGCACATGCAAATATTTAAATAGAGATAGTCAGTTTGGTGCTAGAAAGTAGACGACTATGAATTCTAGTCCTGCCCAAGGCGTGAAGCCAGTTGGGTGACCCAAGCATTGTCCCTCCCTCCTAGCAAACCCCTTCTTAATAGATTGCCAAGGAAACCAAAAGGACTAGTTCAGGAAGTTGTCAGAGTGACAATGAAGTGACAACACACAGAATTAAATATACTGTACATGTATCATTTTTAATGGCCTGAATTTGTCTCTTCTATATCAGAGTCATAGCTCTCATCTCGTCTTTATTAGCTTTCACTGAAGTTAAGCCACCCCATTTTTTAAACTATTAAGATAAGATTTGGAACTCAAAAGGGACCAATGTTGCCTGATCTTTTCAGACTTAATATGACAAGCTTTACTCCTGGGGTGACAGCTGTGCAGTTACTTTTGGCTTAGTTCTTGTTTGCATTTCACACATTTGTCCTCCTCTTCCCCCAACACACATACATCTCCCCACCTTTGGTATCTTCACCAGCAGTCTGAAATTGATTCATGTCTCATTCGCTGATGAGCATGAGAAAGAAGCAGATGAGGGACTCTGGTCTCTGGTAAGGTTTGGCAGAAACAGTTGGCATTAAAGAGAGTGACCGCAGGTGCCTTTGGCTAGATGTGCTGTGAAATAATCATTCAATTTACATCGGCTAATTGCAAAATGATAATGTCTACTTAGGAAAAGAGATAATGTTCTTTCTCCAGGAGTGACTCCTAAGCTAAGATGTTTCTATCAAAAAGATGAGTGCCAATAAACATTCTTGTAAACAATATCATGGAGCAAAGGTACATAGAATTGAAGCCTTTAGGAATAATTTACAGAAGGGCTTCTTAGTATCTTACCAGCCAATATTTATTTTAAAAAGGGCAGTTCACAAATGACACCTGGGACTATTATATATTCAAACAAGTCCATTAAAGGACTTCCTTCCAGAAGATTATGGCCTGAATTGGGTAAACAATCTTTTTGGGTAATAACCATTTTTCATTTAAATTTTTCAAAGCCTATAATAGGGCATTTCACAAAACAGCTACATGGGGACAATTGTCTCTACACAAAATAGCTCCCCCTGGGCACGTACAAGGCATAAACAACTTGTTTAACTAAAGGCAAATCAATCCTAAAAGTTGCTTTCAGCTGTAATAAAGTCATTGTTGCAAATAAATGTGGCATCAGAGACTGAGGCTATGTTTTGCAGCAGGTTATTTGTCTGACTACAATGTTTGTTTATTTATTTAAAGCCTGGTGAGATACTGCTTATTCATGACTTGGTGGAAAGTCATATCCTGTGACCTCTAATACTTCACAATCAATGCAACAAACACCATAATTTATTTCCAAAAGAACCTCCCGGAAGAATGGTACATCCTGTTTCATATTATGTTATTGATTGTTATCCCGGAGTTGCTATTGTGAGACGGACAGCTATATAAGTCAAATAGATAGATAGATAGATAGATAGATAGATAGATAGATAGATAGATAGATAGATAGATAGATAGAAAAGTAGGTAGGTAGGTAAGTAGGTAAGTAAATAATAGCATTGATTCCTTAATCACAGTAATAGAGCACAATTACATCAATGTCAACATCTCCAAGTCAAGGTTTCGTAGTTCAGAGACATGTATCATCTTTTAGTTGGACAATCTGGAACAAATCCTAGGCAGATTTTATAGGCTGCCATATAAATTGTTTAAATAAATAAATCATGCCTTTATCAGCTATCTATATTCCTGTTTTATAGCCCTGGCTTGTCAATGAGTCAGAAAACAGTAGCTTGTGAAATAGCGCCAGAGAAGGAGGGTCTTGAGGTCTAGAATTCTTTCACTATGAAGATAGAGGCCAACTTTTAAGTTTGCAGAGCTCACAAAGCACAAATTAGCCAACCACACTTCAACTTAGTGAATTATTGAGATCCAGTCTCTTGGTTAGCATTTAACTATACTTTCTGTGGAAGCCTAGAAAATTTTTAAAAAATTAATTGAGGTAAAGTGAAGAGGGTTGAAAATAATAAAAGCCAATATATCTGATCACCACTTATCAGCTTATATTAAGAATATAATTACAGTGGTACCTCTACTTACTAACGTAATTCATTCCATGACCAGGTTCTTAAGTAGAAAAGTTTGTAAGAAGAAGCAATTTTTCCCATAGGAATCAATGTAAAAGCAAATAATGTGTGTGATTGGGGAAACCACAAGGAGGGTGGAGGCCCTGTTTCCTCCCAGGAGATTCCTAGAGAGGCCCCACGGTCGCTTCTCCCCACCTTTTCCGGCCCTGTTTCCTCCCAGGAGATTCCTAGAGAGGCCCACAGAGGCTTCTCCCTGCCTTTTCCGGTTACAGTTTCGGAGGCTCAAGTGGAAAATAGTTCTTAAGAAGAGGCAAAAAAATCTTGAAGACCTTGTTCTTATCTAGAAAAGTTTGTAAGTAGAGGCATTTATAGGTAAAGGTACCACTGTATCTTTATTTCTCATAGCAAAATTTGAGGTCCAGGTGGGACAAAATTGAAGTTTTGTGAAAATAGACAATTTTTAGCTTTAAAAACCCAAGGATGGTTTGGGTTAATGGTCACCATATCAGACTGTACAAGTAAATCCAATCTACAATCTACTTTTGTTGTTCTGGATTAAATTCTATGCTATCCAGTACTATGATCACAAACCATACTCATGGTATGTTAGAAGGAAGATCAATCTGGACTCTTTACTTTAAAATCAGATGACGGTAAGATAATATTTGACCTGCAGGCACTGTTTCAGATGAAAATACCAAAGTGAGCAGGACATTTTGAAATTGAACTGATCATGTGGAAAATAAGGTTATGGCATCATTTGTGGAAGAAGGAAAAGCTAAGCTAATCTTTCCAGAAGAGAGCCTTGGAATGGGGGCAGAGACAACAGATGTCACTGAACGTTCCCAATATAAAAATTGTCCTGTCCAGTGTCCTAGAAATAATATTGCTACTCATCTTTGACCTTACAATTTTCACTTAAATATGTATAAGAAGCCATATACAATTAGAATTTTAACCCCACTTTTATATTGTGAAGACAAAGAGTCAGCTTAAGGACCTAAACCAGTGATGGGAAACCTATGGCACATGTGCCGGAAGTGGCATGCAGAACCATCTCTCTAGACACACCAGCCGTTGCCCATTGCTCTTCCAGGTTTCGGCAATGTTTGTGCTCATGGGAGCACTGGAAATTCTAAGAGCAGATGACACATGCACATGCATGTATCTAGGGAGCTGCTCTTCTGGTTTCCAGCTCTCCCCCACGCACATGTGCTCCCCTTTCCGCACTCAGTGCCAAAAAGTTTCTCCAATACTGACCTAAACAGTAGTGCTGAATTTCAGGGTCCCATCAGGCAGAAAACACACGAAAGCTGTAGTGCAATCTTTCTCAAGTTTAGCAACTTTAAATTGTGTTGACTTCCACTCCTAGGATTCCCCAGCCTGCATGGCTAACTGGGGAATTCTGGAAGCTGTAGTAAGTACACCTATCTTAAAGTTACCAAGGTTGATAAGCACTGCTGTACTGTAAGCCCAAAGAGATGCAATAAACAGAATGAAGTACCCTAAATTCCACTTTAAGAGCTGCATTCACCGCCCAACCCAGTCTCCATTATCATCTTCAATCTCCTCTCAGGCAACATTACGACTCCCAAATGTGCCCAACCCTGCACTAAAGAAGAATGATATTCAACCATTCTTAACAGAATCTCATTGAGACAATACTATTGAAAAGAAGTGGGCAGGGTAGGAAAGCACAAATAACTGCTCAATTCTGCAGCAGGTATTTAGTATATAATTCCAGTAAACATATTTTTGCAAATACTGTTTAATAAAAATACCAGAGTTTTCTATTGCTTGTTTACACAAGCAGAAAGCAAACTGTACCAATAGGAACAAAGGGTCGTAGATTTGAGTGATTCTGGATATTTCCAGTTTCCTTTTTCTGTGATACATTTTTCCTCCTACAGCTACTTTCTTTCTGAACACATTTAAGCTGGAATTTTACATAATGTTCTTCAATTTGCTCTTTTTCACTTGCATCATGATGCAGACACACCCTCGGTGAATCATTTTCACCCCCTGCTCCTTCAGCCTAGGAGTGAGACCTGATAAGACGGAGTGGCTGTGGGTTTTGCCTCCCAAGGACAATTCCATCTTTCCGTCCATTACCCTGGGGGGGAGTTATTGACCCCCTCAGAGAGGGTCCGCAACTTGGGCGTCCTCCTCGATCCACAGCTCACATTAGAGAAACATCTTTCAGCTGTGGCGAGGGGGGCGTTTGCCCAGGTTCACCTGGTGCACCAGTTGCGGCCCTATCTGGACCGGGACTCACTGCTCACAGTCACTCATGCCCTCATCACCTCGAGGCTCGACTACTGTAATGCTCTCTACGTGGGGCTACCTTTGAAGAGTGTTCAGAAACTTCAGATCGTGCAGAATGCAGCTGCGAGAGCAATCATGGGCTTCCCTAAATATGCCCATGTCACACCAACACTCCGCAGTCTGCATTGGTTGCCGATCAGTTTCTGGTCACAATTCAAAATGTTGGTTATGACCTATAAAGTCCTTCATGGCACCGGGCCAGATTATCTCAGGGACCGCCTTCTGCCGCACGAATCCCAGCGACCAGATAGGTCCCACAAAGTGGGCCTTCTCCGGGTCCCGTCAACTAAACAATGTCGGTTGGCGGGGCCCAGGGGAAGAGCCTTCTCTGTGGTGGCCCTGACCCTCTGGAACCAACTCCCCCCGGAGATCAGAATAGCCCCCACCCTCCTTGCCTTTCGTAAGCTTCTCAAAACCCACCTCTGCCGTCAGGCATGGGGGAATTAAGATAATCCTTCCCCCTAGGCTTCTCCAATTTATGCATGGTATGTTTGTATGTATGATTGGTTTTATAACAAGGGTTTTTAGTTGTTGTAGTATTGGATTTTTACATTCTGTTTTTTGTCACTGTTGTTAGCCGCCCCGAGTCCATGGAGAGGGGCAGCATACAAATCCAATAGATAGATAGATAGATAGATAGATAGATAGATAGATAGATAGATAGATAGATAGATAGATAAGTCCTCATCCGTATTGGCCTAAATGTGCCATTTTCCAAGTTGAGCTGACATCACCCAAGGACAGCCTCAAAATGTGTAAAAACTGCTATTTTTCATCACCTCTTACATCTGAGGCAACATGAGAGAACAATACAGATGGCAGCATGTCCTCACTTATTGGCCACTTCAGATTAATGCAAGCCTTATTTATTTATCAAATTTATATGGCTGCCAAACTTGCACACAATGATTCCAGTCAGCTTGCGAAATTTAAAAAAGGATCAAATAGAGAAGGCTTTAAAATCAGAGCTCAATATGGAAACACAATTATAGTTCACTACATTAACTCATAACAGCCAACTTACCTTTATGTTTTTTTATTGTGCAATGCTATTAAATTAGGCAGAATGTGGCTTAAGATGATCTTTAGAATTCTGAGCTCAAAACACTAATTCTGAATACAGTTCTTGCCACACAGAATCATTACACACTGAGTTGGACTCAGATAAATATCTGTTTGGTTCCCACAGCCTTGTTTTTCCCCATCAGGTTTTCTCCAATACACACACACACACACACACACACACACACACACATACATATACAAGACAATGACAACCTGTTCTGTCGGGCTCTTTGGTAGAATCCCCCGAAAAATTCACAAGTACAAATTTCAGACAACACACGTTTGAAAATTCAAAACAATGTTCTTTATAATGAAAAGTCACTTAAACTAAGCCCTCTTTTGGTATAGCAAAGAGCACTCGTCTCCAAACAAACTGGTAATTTATACAAGTCCCTTATCAGTTCTGTGATACTTAGCTTGCAGCTGTGAGGCAATTCACAGTCCTTCTTCTTTCACAAAGTGAAACACACTTTGCTCTGGTTTAGTTTCAAAGCGGGGAAAAATCAGCACACAAAAAGTCAGTCAGTAAAGCAGTCATGAAACACAACGATCAGATAATCCTCCACAATGGCCAAACCACAGGCTGCTATTTATAGCAGCCTCACTAATTACCACAGCCCCACCCAACCACAGGTGGCCTCATTTTCTTTGATAATAATCTCTCAGTTGTTGCTGCCTATGCATCGCTCTCCGCATGCGTGGCTGTATCATTAACTCTTGTTCTGAATCCAAGGAGGAGCTAGATGATTGATCTCCTTCTGAGCTGTCTGCCCCACTCTCCTCCTCCCTGTCACTCATGTCTTCTTGGTCAGAGGAGCCTTCATCAGCAGATTCCACCGGGGGCAAACCAGGCCTGCAGCATGTGGATGTCTCCCCTACATCCACAGTCCTTGGGGCAGGAGCTGGGCCAGAGCTAACCACAACACAACCTGAGTCATTATTTTTTTTAAAAAAACCTTGAACTTTCCTAGTGTGGAATGTAATTCTGAAAGGATACTGACCTTAGATACTAACCTGAGATAACAATGCATAAACTGAAGGGAAGTAGGCTAGAAAGAACAATGGGCTATGTGGTGCATATGGTTCAAAAACAAAAGGATTGTAAAATAAATTTTAAGCTCTGCCTCAGTGCTTATTTTCTATAAATCCACCAATTCCAAATTAGATGTGCCCAGTCTCTATGACACGTATACCATGTTAAAGATTTTTGAAATACTGAGAAATCAGTTGTATTTTCATATGGGAGTAGTAGCATCATTGTCATGGTCGCTGCCTTAAGGCAATTAATAGGTGAGTCAAGGTATGAACATTATGTATGTCATAGTGAACCAGCTTCTTAACATAATAGATGGGAGCACAACTCATCCTGTGTGGTTAGTTTGCAGTTTAGTGTGTTGTTTGATCCCAGAGAAATGGATTACCTGGGTAGTCTGTGATTCAGATTTCACAAACAAGTGTGCAATACAAACACAGCCTTTGTTTTTGGCATGCAAGATGTCAAACCTGGACTTGCAGAAGAACTTTAGGCAGAGTTCCAGAGCAAAAACAACACTACAGCAAATAGGCAGTTTGCTGGATAAACCAAAGAGGATTTTAAGAGCAAGGCAACATTGTTGGTAAATGAAAACAAAATAGTATCCCAGATTTGAACCAGCAGAGATCCAGCTTTTTAAGACTGCAATTGACCATGCAGCTCATTGGGAGAGATTTGGCCAATCATGCTCATTCACCCCAACATAATACACAGATTTATCATTATAGGGATAAATATGAGGGGGGAAATAACATGTAAACTATCTTGGGATAACATAGGAACTGCCTTATAAATTATATATAAATAAATAAATAGATTGTGTCTGTACTAGAACAGAATGAGTATATTAATCAGGGATCATTTCCCATAGAGAATACCGCTTCACAACAGACATGACAACAAATTGAAACAGCAACTTTAGAGATGTGATGCTCTAAGGCTTGTGTATCTTGCGTTCTCGTCGGTTTAACAAGAATTTAACCTGAAGGGGAATGATTGTCTAAATAAGTTGCTTGGGGGTGGGAGGGACCTCACTCCAAATGACTTGTTATTTTAAAATAAAAATAAGACTTTTCTTCCCCTCCTACTTTTTGCATTGCTTTAGATTCCTATAGCAAAATGTGCAACATAGCGGTACATCCAGAGGGGTTGGCAGAGATTCCAAAAAAAGTCAAGCTGCAGCCATATAATTGAAGCCCTGCCCATTTTTACATGTCAGGGATAGGGCTTTGATTGTGTTCTGTCTGCGTCACTCCGGAAGCTATGACCAACCCAAAAAGATAGGCCAGACACACCGGTTGAATCCAAACACAGTTTTATAATGGTAAAGAGAAAAGAAGCCAACAGAAAATGTCCTTACAAGTCAGGAAAACACTGGAACTCCAAATAGATACACGAAGGCAATTGCTCATACAAAAACACAGGATCCTTGATGACAAACGAGGCTGTTGCTAACAGACACAAACCTCCCATGGGTCTTCAAGACTGCTGAGCCACGAGCCAGGAACAAAATGCTGAGAGAAAAGGCAGATAACTCCAACTCCACTGTGATAACACTCCATGCTGCTGGAATGTTTCTCATGCCTTATAAACCCTTCCCTGCTAATGAGGACCACACCCAAGCCCTGGTGTTCCTCATTCAACGCTGATAATACCTATTCAGTTGCTGCCTCCTTTGATCTATGCGTCTCTGTCGCATACTAATGATAGCTTGTGCCTCATCATCCAATGACTCCAGAGACTGCAAGCTACTGGCTTGAGAGAGCCCCTCCCCAGGGCTCCCAGGCCCCTCTTCCTCGTCACTTTCCAGATTGTTATCTCCCCTGTCTGGCTGCCAAGAACTCTCCTCTTCGCTCTCAGCCTCCTCCAGGCATGGAGCCAGCAGAGACGCAGCTGGTCTTTGATCTTGCTCAGGCTGAACCACAACAGATTGTGACATGGGAGATACCATCATGACTGCTCACCGATGTCTCTGTTTATGCCTGTGAGTAACTAACCCCATGTGCTCTGCAGAGCTCTCCAAGAAAAGAAGCAGATGCTAACTCCCTCCAAAAATGCAGTTTATATTTTGAATACTTGAAGAAACAAAGTGTATTTGCTTATGTTTATAATTGTTTAGAACATATCTAAAGTGGGGAAAGATGGCCTCAAGTTTTATGAACCTTGTCCTTGTATGGCTTATGCACTGTTGTATATGGTACATTATACAGTAGCCTAAAACATATAAACCAGATATACAAAAGTAAGATAATACATTCTCAGGAGCTATGCATCATACAATCTATGTATTATCTCTGCATTCATAGAATCAGATGAAGGAGTGTGACCAGCTTCTCACCCTTTTTCTTCTCATTTATTTCTACAAAAATCTACTGATTAAAAAAGATAAACCTTAACAATGCATAGAAATTATTTTTCACTGTTTAAACTGTATTTAATTATTCCCAGGTAGAAACACAGCTAAAGTGAAAATGGAGGTGGCCAAATCAGAATTCTCTTTTGCTTCCTTCCTCTCTGTCTCTTGACTCACCTCTTACTTCAATGTACTGTATTTTTCCTCCTTTTTACTCTTTTGTCCATTTTTCTATGCTCCCATTTTCTTTCTATTTCCTTTGAGTACTTGGATTCTGTTGTAGTTAGCTCTGGCCCAGCTCCTGCCCCAAGGACTATGGATGTGGGGGAGACATCCACATGCTGCAGGCCTGTTTTGCCTCCCCCCCCCGGTGGAATCTGATGATGAAGGCTCCTCTGACCAAGAAGACATGAGTGACAGGGAGGAGGAGAGTGGGGCAGACAGCTCAGAAGGAGATCAATTATCTAGCTCCTCCTTGGATTCAGAACAAGAGTTAATGATACAGCCACGCATGTGGATAGCGATGCATAGGCAACAACAACTGAGAGATTATTATCAAAGAAAATGAGGCCACCTGTGGTTGGGTGGGGCTGGGGTAATTAGTGAGTCTACTATAAATAGCAGCCTGTGGGTTTGGCCATTGTGGAGAATTATCTGATCGTAGTGTTTTGTGACTGCTTTACTGACTTTGACCTTTTGTGTGCTGATTTTTCCCCGCTTTGAAACTAAACCAGAGCAAAGTGTGTTTCACTTTGTGAAAGAAGAAGGACTGTGAATTGCCTCACAGCTGCAAGCTAAGTATCACAGAACTGATAAGGGACTTGTACAAATTACCAGTTTGTTTGGAGACAAGTGCTCTTTGCTACACCAAAAGAGGGCTTAGTTTAAGTGACTTTTCATTATAAAGAACATTGTTTTGAATTTTCAAACGTGTGTGTGTCTGAAATTTGTACCTGTGAATTTTTGGGAGGCGTCTACCAGAGAGCCCGACAGAACAGATTCCAGGTCTACTTTTGCCAAGTTTTTTTTCCCTCCAAAGTTGGCAACTTTAAAATGTGTGGACTTCAACTCCTAGAATTACCCATCTGGCTTCAAAAACTGTAAAATATATAACATATCTCTGGTTTCCAAACTGTCAGAAATGTAATACAAACCTTCTAGACAGAGTATCATTGTCCAGCCCTTCCAAAGACTTCACTCAACTATTATCATCCACAAAGCACAGCTGTGAAAATCTGCAGGATTTTCCATACCTGCCTGCTATAATAAATAGACGTGCTTCAAAGGAAATGTTTTCAGGAGCAAAAGACTAGTCTTTGCTTGTTTATTGACCCCCCAGCTGAAACCAGCTGAGTCAGTCAGCTGCTTGTTTACCATTTACATAACATTTCAATGAAAAAAAGCCTTGATATTTCAAACCACATTTACCAATCCATCCCTATATATACATGGGAGGGAGTGGGGGACATTAACATACAGAATTGTTACTAAAGTGTTTAGCAAACAGAACAGACTCTTTGTTCATGGCCATATGCAACTGTATAAATAGATGTGCCATCTCTCTTTGATACTCACTTGCTTTGTTTTCTCCAGTTTTGCTTTGTATAGACAAACAGAAAAGGAAGTACAGTGGTACCTCTACCTACAAACACCTCTACTTACGAACTTTTCTAGATAATAACTGGGTGTTCAAGATTTTTTTGCCTCTTCTCAAGAACCATTTTCCACTTACAAACCCGAGCCTTCAAAACTATAACCGGAAAAGACAGGGAAAAGCCTCCATGGGGCCTCTCTAAGAATCTCCTGGGAGGAAACAGGGCCGGAAAAGGAGATAAGAAGCCTGCGTGGGGCCTCTCTAGGAATCTCCTGAGAAGAAATAGGGCCAGAAAAGTTGGGGAGAAACCTCCATGGGGCCTCTCTAGGAATCTCCTGGGAAGAAACAGGGCCTCCACCCTCCCTGTGGTTTCCCCAATTGCACACATTATTTGCTTTTACATTGATTCCTTTGGGAAAAATTGCTTCATCTTACAAACCTTTCTACTTAAGAACCTGGTCACAGAACAAATTAAGTTTATAAGTAGAGGTACCACTGTAACTGCAATTCTATAAACTATGTATATTTTAATTATTGTTAAAGGATGTACATTTCCACATACCAATTAGACAAACATTCTTTTAAATGTTTGTCTAATTTGTTATAAACTTAGTATCCCTATATATACAAATGTGACAAGATGAGACCTTTACAAAATGGAGTTGGTCTGCTCTGAGTCCACGGAGAGGGGCGGCATACAAATCTAATAAATTAAATTAAATTAAATTAATTGATAGGGGATCCAAGTAGTGATCTGTTACATTGGTGATTCTCCTGTATTTTCTAATAATTTTCCTCTCTTTTATTATTGTTATTTGTTAAGAAACAGACAATTCAAGACACAATAAAAAATGTAGAATGTAAAATGGAAATAAAAAGAGTACAACACATCTTCTGCCACAGTTCCCTGTAAGGTGCGCAGCGCGCTATAGCGCAGGCAAATCTTAACGACAGCCCAGAGTTTTCCAAGCTGGCATGAGCGGGTTTCTCCCCGACCGACAGCTGATCTGCCCCTCCCAAGCTGTCAGTGGGGGAGAAAGCCCTGGTTTCCTGGGCTCTGCCGTCAGCCGCGCCCACCTCCTCCCATGCCCTTCCGCTTCCCCTCGGTGTCAGAGGGGCCTCCTCCCCAGCCACCGCACTGGGAGCTGCTCCCTGGAGCCGGAGGCGACGGGCCCGGAATTGGGCTACTCCACCCTGAACTCCGCCTCCTCCCCCACCACCGTGCTGGCCAGCAAAGCGTCAAGGCTTCTGAGGTGAGCTGCACGGCGGTGGCGGGAAGCAGAGCCTGTAAAGCCGGCTTTCTGGGAAAGCAGCACGCTTTTCAAATGCGCTGCTTTCCTGCACCTCTTTCCTGGGTGGGGGGGAAGGTGGCTGTCCGTGTGTGGGGGGGGTGAGTCCACCAGCCTGATGTCCGTCCGTGCAGGGGGGTGAATCCGCCGGACCCGCCGCCAGCCTGATATCCATCTGTGCGAGGGGGGCGAATCTGCCAGCCATGCCGCCATCCTGATGTCCGTCCATGTGTTTGTGGGGGGGTGAATCTGCCAGCCACGCCGCCAGCCTGATGTCCATCCATGCAGGGCCCCCAGAATCCGCTAGCCATGCCACCAGCCTGATGTCCGTCCATGCGGGGGGGGGAAATCTGCCAGCCACGCCACCAGCCTGATGTCCATCCATGCAGGGGGGGCGAATCTGCCAGCCACGCCGCCAGCCTTATGTCCATCCGTGAGGGGGGCTCTCTTTCTTTCTCTCCCTCCTTCATTCCCTCTTTCTCATCGAGCTGGCGGCATGGCTGGCAGATTCCCCCCTCCGCACGGACGGACATCAGGCTGGTGGCGTGGCTGGCGGATTGCCCCCCCCCCTCCGCACGGACAGACATCAGGCTGGTGGCGTGGCCGGCAGATTTGGGGGGCCCCGCACGTACAGACATCGGGCTGGTGGCGGGCAACCGGCTTTGCTGACCGGCGCAGGGCTCAAGCCCTGTGCCGGCCAGCAAAGCTGGCTTTCCGGGAAAGCAGCACGCTTTTCAAATGTGATGCTTTCCTACACCTCTTTCCTGGGCAGGGGGGGGAAAGAAGGTGGCCGCCTCCCCCCCTGCCCAGGAAAGAGGTGCAGGAAAGCAGTGCATTTGAAAAGCGTGCTGCTTTCCCAAAAAGCCAGCTTTGCTGGCCAGCACAGGGCTTGAGCCCTGCGCCGGTCAGCAAAGCCGGCTGCCCGCTGCCAGTCCGATGTCCGTACATGCAGGGCCCCCCGAATCCGCCGGCCCTGCTGCCAGCCCAATGTCCGTACGTGCAGGGGGGTGAATCCGCCGCCCTGCCACCAGCCCAATGTCCATCCGTGTGGGGGGGGCACGAATCCGCCAGCCATGCCGCCAGCCTGATGTCCGTCCGTGCAGGGGGGGGCAATCTGCCATCCACGCCACCAACTCGATGAGAAAGAGGGAATGAAAGAGGGAGAAAAAGTAAGAGAGAGATATAAAGGATAGAGAGAAAGAGGGAGGGAGAGAAAGGGAGGGAGGGAAAGAGAAAGAGGGAATGAAGGAGGGAGAGAAAGAGAGAGATATAAAGGATAGAGAGAAAGAGGGAGGGAGAGAAAGGAAAGAGAGAAAAGGAGGGAGAGAAAGAGGGAATGGAGGAAGAGAAACAAAGAAAGAGTGAGAGATATAAAGGATAGAGAGAAAGAGGGAGGGAGAGAAAGGAAAGAGAAAAGGAGGGAGAGAAAGAGGGAATGAAGGATGAAGAGAAACAAAGAAAGAGTGAGAGCTATAAAGGATAGAGAGAAAGGGAGGGTGAGGCAGAGAAAAGGGAGGGAGGGAAAGAGAAAGAGGGAATGAAGGAGGGAGAGGAAGAAAGGGAGAGATATAAAGGATAGAGAGAAAGAGGGAGAGAAAGGAAAGGGAGAGAAAAGGAGGGAGAGAAAGGGGGAATGAAGGAGGGAGATAAAGAAAGAGTGACAGATAGAAAGGATAGAGAGAAAGAGGGAGGGAGAGAATGGAAAGAGAAAGGGAGGGAGAGAAAGGAAAGAGATGAGAGAGGAAGGAGGAGAGAGAAAGGAGGGGGAGCGAATTATGGATGTCAGAACTCGCATACGCGTGATAGTGTGCGCCCACACTTTGTTTACTTACTTACTTACTTACTTACTTACTTACTTACTTACTTACTTACTTACTTACTTACTTACTTACTTATTTAGACTTCTATGCCGCCCAGTCCCAAAAGGACTGCTGCTCAGACACTATACCTTTCTGCCCACACCGGAAAAAAATTAGAGGGAACACTGTCTTCTGCAGCAACCAACAGTCAGATAAGCAGGAATTAACACCAGACAAACAATGAAGTAGAAAACAGTAATCAATGAATCACCAAAGAGTAAACCACATCCCCAAACTGGCAGGCAAGGTACTATATATAAACAGGCAGCAAATTCTAACACTCTTAACACAAACTGATATTACCTAGGTGGATAATGAAATGTTTCCAAGTTAACAATCAAGCTCAGACAACAACAAGAACTCCAAACACGAATTAAGTGCTTAGAGTAGTTTGTTAGCTGCAATTAACTGGACACCTCCTGGACTCCTCCTTTTTGTTCCAAGTGAACAATGTAATTGCAAAACAGGTACTGAATCTAAATTTGAGTTTCTATTATGCACAAAAAGCTTCAAATTTCAGAGAAGTTGTTACAAGGGAGAGCTGTAGAGGATTTACTAATGCCTGAGTTGAATAATAGCTGAGCTCAACTCATACTTGAAGATGCAGTAAAGAAGGATAACATTTACAACAGTGGTCTTCAAACTTGGCAAATTTAAGACTTTCAACTCTCAGAATTCCCCAGCCAGAATAAATGTTGAAGTCCACAAATCTTAAAGTTGCCAAGTTTGGGGAGCCCTGATTTAGAATTTCTTGAGACTGTGACTTGAACCAAAGACTGCTTTAAATTAATTAATTAGCTTGTTTGTTTGTTTATTCATTTGACTTCTATGCCAACCTTCTCAACCGACTCAGGGCGGCCTACAGCATAATAAATATAATACAATACTTGTGTATAAATCTGTTTTTAAAAAATATTACAAAACTATCATAATTCTAAAAATCTCATCTGTCAACATAGTTATCCATATCCATCCAATCCAATCAGCATCGTGGATTATTTATATAAGGCCTCTATTTTCAACTCAAGATGCATAATTGCAAAAATAAAAATGAACGCACAAATTAAATTCATATAAATGTTTAGTAATTATTGTGGTTAGCTCTGGCCCAGCTCCTGCCCCAATGACTGTGGATGTCGGGGAGACACCCACATGCTGCAGGCCTGGTTTGCCCCCAGTGGAATCTGAAGATGAAGGCTCCTCTGACCAAGAAGACATGAGTGACAGAGAGGAGGAGAGTGTGGCAGACAGCTCAGAAGGAGATCAATTATCTAGCTCCTCCTTGGATTCAGAACAAGAGTTAATGATACAGCCACTCATGTGGAGAGTGATGCATAGGCAACAACAACTGAGAGATTATTATCAAAGAAAATGAGGCCACCTGTGGTTGGGTGGGGCTGTGGTAATTAGTGAGGCTGCTATAAATAGCAGCCTGTGGGTTTGGCCATTGTGGAGGATTATCTGATCGTTGTGTTTCATGACTGCTTTACTGACTGACTTTTTGTGTGCTGATTTTTCCCTGCTTTGAAACTAAACCAGAGCAAAGTGTGTTTCACTTTGTGAAAGAAGGACTTTGAATTGACTCACAGCTGCAAGCTAAGCAAGGACTGATAAGGGACTTGTATAAATTACCAGTTTGTTTGGAGAGGAGTGCTCTTTGCTATACCAAAAGAGGGCTTAGTTTAAGTGAATTTTCATTATAAAGAACATTGTTTTGAATTTTCAAACGTGGGTGTGTCTGAAATTTGTACCTGTGAATTTTTGGGAGGATTCTACCAGAGAGCCCAACAGAACAGTAATGAATCATAAAAATATTCTACACAAGGAGATTTTATTTTAAAATCTGAAGAAATAATGATAAAATACCTGCAGGTCCTCATAATTAAGATATTCTCTCATCTCCATTCATCAAATCATATTTCTTTTGCACAGTTCAGTTTTTGAGTTGCTTCACTGAAGCCCCATAATGTGCACCCATTTATCCGAACAAAAGGGCAAAATATGAGATGTTTCAAATGGTCTGCTTCTCGTGGATCCCACGAAGCAGCCCCATTTGTTCACTTGATTTTCACATGATCTGGATATAAGAGTATTTTAGTACTTTTTCTGTGATACATTCCACTTTTCCTCATCTACTTCAGCAGATAGCTAGTTATTGGGGAAGAACGAACAAAGTGTTTATCCTTTTAAACTCTTATTTTGCATACTCAAGACCTCCTATTCCTTATTTTCTCAAAACAATGAAAAGAAGACCAACAAAGCCTTTATGGCAACACCAGCATGCATTTAGAAACATGTCTTGTGTGTAGGGAATCTGGTTAGTCCATCACTTTGTCCAAACCTTATTTAAAAGTACTCCTCCTCCTTCTCCAATAAAAATGGATCTCATTTAAATCCTTAGATGTCTAACCAACATTCAAAGAAAGACATTTGTCTGTATCTTAAATGTCAGAACATTGTAAATATGTTCTGGGTGAGCAGTGTGGTCGGGTGGTAGGAAAAGCAAGTAGGATGCTTGGCTGCATAGCTAGAGGTATAACAAGCAGGAAGAGGGAGATTATGATCCCACTATATAGAGCGCTGGTGAGACCACATGTGGAATACTGTGTTCAGTTCTGGAGACCTCACCTACAAAAAGATATTGACAAAATTGAACGGGTCCAAAGACGGGCTAAAAGAATGGTGGAAGGTCTTAAGCATAAAATGTATCAGGAAAGACTTCATGAACTCAATCTGTATAGTCTGGAGGACAAAAGTAAAAGGGGGGACATGATCGAAACATTTAAATATGTCAAAGGGTTAAATAAGGTTCAGGAGGGAAGTGTTTTTAATAGGGAAATGATCACAAGAACAAGGGGACACAATCTGAAGTTAGTTGGGAGAAAGATCAAAAGCAACAAAGAAAATATTATTTTACTGAAAGAGTAGTAGATCCTTGGAACAAACATCCAGCAGACGTGGTTAGTAAATCCACAGTAACTGAATTTAAACATACTTAGGATAAACATATATCCATCCTAAGATAAAATACAAAAAATAGTATAAGGGCAAACTAGATGGATCGTGAGGTCTTTTTCTACCGTCAGTCTTCTATGTTTCTATATATATTGTTTGTGTAGACAGAGATCACACACACCCCACCATACAATCTCCTTAGTTTCCCCACCATTATTAATATTGGAATGAAACTAGACTAGAGGTGTCAAACTCAATTACATTGAGGGCCACATCAGGGTTGTGTTTGACCTCAGGGGCTGGGGTGGGCAGCTTGACGTCACTAGTGTCAGGAGCATCTGTGGTGGCCCGAGTGCTCTGTCAATGAAAACGGGCTCCTGAGTTCCATTTTCAGCCATGATGGCCACCTGCCATTCTCTGCTGTTTTCACTGACAGAGAGCGGTAGGAGGCTGTCAGAGGAAAAACGAAAGCTGTGAGGGCTGCATCATGAGGCCCTCCTGAGCTCCGTTTTCACTGGCTGAGGTACCGCAGGCCGGTCCTTTGCTGTTTTAGGGTTCCTGCAGGCCGGATCTGGCACCCAGGCCTTGAGTTTGACACCCCTGAACTAGAGTATTGCCTCCAGCACAAATTGCTTAACCACAGCTAGATGTCTATATGAATTAGCATTTTAAAGTTTGAACTAAAAATCTGCTGCAACAATGAGTTTAACAAAGGGGTATTATGATACAAGATCATATGCTGCAACGTCCTGCCTGTCAGCGACTACTTCAGCTTCAACCACAACAACACAAGAGCACAAAACAGATTTAAACTTAATATTAACCGCTCCAAACTTGACTGTAAAAAATATGACTTCAGTAACCGAGTTGTCGAAGCGTGGAACTCATTACCGGACTCCATAGTGTCATCCCCAAATCCCCAACACTTTACCCTTCGATTATCTACAGTTGACCTATCCAGATTCCTAAGAGGTCAGTAAGGGGCGAGTACAAGTGCACTAGAGTGCCTTCCATCCCCTGTCCTATTGCTCTCCTATATCTCCTATACCTTTCTTCTATTCCTATATCTCTTCTTCTATTCTTTCATTGATATGTTCTATTACTATACCTTCTTTTCTATTATTTCTTAGATATATATTTACTATGAGTATCTCCTCTATAACCTTCATCATGTATTTTACTATGTGTACATAGATATATACCCACTAAAACCCTCATTGTGTATTGGACAAAATAAATAAATAAAATAAATAATATTTTGTTTGCAAGGTTACCATTCTTACTACCATTAGTTTATCATATCCCCTGTAGGGATGTTAAGCTATCATATGGTTCTCCCATTCCCATTTTATCCTTACAAACATCTTAACCAGACTATTTTTCTGTGCATATCTCAGAATCAACTTGGTAGTCAGTGAGATTTAGCACAAAGGTTCCAGAGGTTACCAGTGACTCTAACTAGATCATTATAAATGTTCACCTCTAGTGTCATATAGTCATATAGCATCATCCAGCCATCAAGAAAGAAATATAATGTCTGTCTTTATTCTAGTTATTTTAGCACAATGAAGCTTGAATGATTTTAGAAGCAGTAATGAGTAATGAGAAATTCACATTCACTTTATTAGACAATCAGGTTCATATCTACAAAGGAAAGTATATGCAAATCTGCATCTTTAATCAACTGACTGTATAGCTGAGAGGAGACATGACATTAATTGCCACATTATTCCTTAAATAGTGCCAGTTTGCATTTCGAGGGGATGCTATTGATGGTGTTAAAAAAATTTTTTTTAAAGTGAAGGTATTAGAACTTGGTGGTTTTTGTCAGGAGTCCATATAGAGAAAGATTTGGTTCATTATCTTCTGCTTGCCCTGCATTCAGAGTTGTCAGAAATGAATGATTGCTCATCATTTTAACTGAAATCCCCTCTTGGTCATTAAGCCAAAGGTCTAAGTACAGTTTCATGAAGGATTGGGAAAGGCAATCACTCAAAAAAATGCTACATTCAACTTAACAGCTGCCAAACCTGGAGCTAGGTTTGTTCAAATCAAAGTGATGGATTGTCATTCTGGTAGATAGGAAAATATGCATGTGCATTCTCTCTCTCTCTCTCTCTCTCTCTCTCTCTCTCTCTCACACACACACACACACACACACACACTCCTCAACCTAACACATTCTGGCTTGTCTTATGATAACTGAGTTGATTGCACAGATCTGAAGTATCAAAAAAGAATAACAGATTCTCAAAATTTAGGTATGTATTTTTAATCCTGTTAATTGAACATGCACTTTTTAACCCTGCTGTTCTGTTCGAAAAAAGTTCCTAATGTTATGTTCCCGGGTCACCCTGACCCGGACCGAAAACTCTTCATTTGCAGTGCTTATGTTTGGTCTTTTTGAAAGCTTTTTTCACCTGGAAACATGTTTGAACATTTCTGCACACAATGGAATGAAAATTGAACTGAAAAAATTAATCCTTATTGGTTTATTTTGCACATAAATGTGCCTCCCCCCCCGTTTTTGTGAAAGTTTTTTCAATTTATGGATAGTTTTGCTTGCAAAATCCATTCTATTTTACTAAAGTTGGTGTGGGATTGGTAGCTTGAACATTTCTGCACACAATGATATGAAAATTGAACTGAGAAAATTAATCCTTATTGGTTTATTTTGCTCATAAATGGGCCCCCATGCTTATACTCAAATAGGCTTATACTCGAGTAGGCTTATACTCGAGTATAAAATGATATGGTCTTATATTCAAAAATAAACCAATAAGAATCATTTTTTTTCAGTTCATTTCTATTTTTCTTATGTTTAGGATTGTTCAATTTAGTATATCAAAACTTTTGAGTTTATTGATAATTTTGCCTGCAAAATGCATTCTATTTTACTATTCTATTTTGGTGTGGGATTGGTAGCTTGAACCTTTCTGAACATAATGATATGAAAATTAAACTGAAAAAATGATCCTTATTGGTTTATTTTGCTCATAAATGGGCCCCCATGCTTATACTCAAATAGGCTTATACTCGAGTAGGCTTATACTCGAGTATAAAACAATAAACCAATAAGAGTCATTTTTTTCAGTTCATTTATATTTTTCTTATGTTCAGGATTGTTCAATTTAGTATATCAAACCTTTTGGGGGAAAATTCCTTAGGGATTTGTAGCCTTAAAAAATATAAATTGACACGAAATTCAAAAAGGATGGGGGGAGGGGCTTTTTGATCAAAATAAAAATGTAAGTCTCAATTTTTCCAGTTCAATTTTCATATCATTATGTTCATAAATGTTCAAACTAGTTTTCCAGTTGAAAAAGTTTTCAAAAAGATTAAATTCAAGTACCTAAAAAAAATATTTATGGTCCTGTCATATACGAACAGAAACAGATTTGAAGTTATGATTTTTTTTTGCCCAGAAAACAATTAGCCACCACCCCAAAAATATTTTTTGATGACCAGCATTGTTAAATTGAGTAAATGAATGCCTAAGATTTTAAAGAATATTTCGGATTTGGAGCATAAAAAAATAAAAAGTGAAAATGATTGCAAGCAGCCGAGGGGGGGGGAGGCCTTATTTCTGATGTTAAAAAACCAGTAAGAATCATTTTTTTCAGTTCCTTTATATTTTTCTTATATTCAGAAATGTTCAAGCTACCAATCCCACACCAACTCCAGTAAAATAGAATGGATTTTGCAAGCAAAACTATCCATAAATTGAAAAAAAATCACAAAAACGGGGGGGCGGCACATTTATGTGCAAAATAAACCAATAAGGATTAATTTTTTCATTTCAATTTTCATATCATTGTGTGCAGAAATGTTCAGACTACTTTCCAAGTGAAAAAAGTTTTCAAATTGACCAAACATAAGCACTTCAAATGAAGTGTTTTCGGTCCGGGTCGTATGTGACCCGAACATAACATTAGGAACTTTTTTTGCTCAGCAAAAACTAAGCCCCCCACCCCCCAAAAAAAATTCTCATAGAGAGAACCCCTGAAATGATGAAAAGTCATGAAATTTCAAGTTTCAGATATGCAGGGAAAATTTTTTACAGGGACTCAAACTTGGCTTCGGGTCACATACGACCCGAACAGAACAACATGAAAAGCAGTATAAGAATTCTAAAAAAGTATAGTTTGGCAATAAAGAACATCTCTATAATGCTTTATAAAGTAAGCACCAACATAGATATACACATTTTCTTCCATCTGTCACTTAGATATAAATTGGAAGCCGTGCACTGCATAGCTCTGGATTAGCCACTTGAAGACAGAAACAAACCAGATGGGGGTTTCTATTATCTTGCATACCTCTTGTTTGAAATGAAGACATTTCAATGGAAATGATTAATCCAAAGAATTGTAGGCTATAGAAAACCTGTAAAATTTTGCCCTCGAAAATCTTCATAAATTTTCATTATTCTGGACAATAATAGTAATGTTTCATAAATTATGATAATTGACCTGGAACATGTTCATGATTTTTCATAAATTATGATAATTGCCCTGGCTAGCTATCATAATTTTCATAAATTATCATAAAGTGTGATAATTACCTTGAGTAATTATCATGAATTTTCCTAATTTGTATAATTGCCTGGCAACTATCATAAATTATCACAAATTATCATAATCACCTTGACTAATTGTTGCATTTTTTTCATAAATTATGATAATCTCCCTGGAAAATTTCCATAATTATTACAAATTATTGCTGCCATATTGTTAGGTGCACTTTACATTCCAATAACTTCTTGTTATGCGTAACCTCAACAAGCTTTTCACTATATTCTCATTGTCTGAATGTAATTTTCTTAACTATTCCAGTTTTATTAGTTTAATTTGGGATATTCTGCATATTCAAATGTTTTCAATGCATCATAAGATACACGGAGAAGAAAAACCCAGCATTGTGGAGAGAAAATGGTGATGATGTAGACGTTACTGAACAGATTTGCACAATTTTATATGTAGAAGTGGCTGCATTCTTCTCCAAGAGAGGTTTTAATCATTAAGTTTTCATATCATATTCACTTGGTGAACCCTCAAATGAAGGGGGGGATCATCTTCTGTTGCATTCTCTGTTTTAACACATCTTCTGTTTAAGACAAAACGATTGCTCCTTCCTGTAATTGTTGAAAACATGAACCGTAATGCATAAAAATAGAGTGCCCACATCACTTTGTGGATCACAGCCAACTGAAAGAACCATCTCTGCCATCCGCACAGGGCAATTATGGAGCCATGCTTTACCAGCCAATCAATATTCTCTTGTAATCATCAGCAATGCACAAATATCTCTTAGACATAGCCTCATTGTTGTCTCCTTTAACATCATTGCATTACAGCATTATAGCATCGCAAAGAAAAGAAAAGGAATGACTGTTGTCAGTCAAGATACAAGAATCACCCATAGGGCACGGGGAACAACACTATGACCCAAACACCAGCTCTGTAAGTATAAATCTGTGGTAACAATTTTTTTTATCAAACAATGGAAAAATTGTTATCCATTCAGTGAACATAATTTGAAAACATATCTGGTGTTCAAGTAAACAGAAAAACCTCTGCAAGTATCATCCAGCTGGTTTTTTTTTTCTGTTTTGGTAACTTAAAGATATACAGTTATCTTGGGTTATGCAATAAACAAGTAGGCTTCATTCTTTCCTACAAGCCATGCTTAACTTCAATTGATACTCCATTCTTTCAGAAATTTAAATGGAAACAGAGTGCCTACTGTGAGATTCAGCAGTTATCTGAATTGATTCAGTTCAATTAATACTCTGAAAACAACACTTTCCTTTCTTGGTAGCGTCTTTCAAAAGATACTGCCTCTTATTTGGAAGAAAATGGAAGCTGTACCCAGTGAATTGCATTTTAAGCCATTTTGCAATATGTATATTAATGAGACAGATTAAATAGATAAGTGGTCAAAGCAATGGAAACCGCAGTTTAATGTTTCCAAATGTAAAATAACGCAGTTGGGCAAAAGGAATCTTCAATCTGAGTATTGTATTGGCAGTTCTGTGTTAGCAAAAACTTCAGAAGAGAAGGATTTAGGGGTGGTGATTTCTGACAGTCTCAAAATGGGTGAGCAGTGCAGTCAGGCAGTAGGGAAAGCAAGTAGAATGCTTGGCTGCATAGCTAGAGATATAACAAGCAGGAAGAGGGAGATTGTGATCCCGCTGTATAGAGTGCTGGTGAGACCACATTTGGAATACTGTGTTCAGTTCTGGAGACCACACCTACAAAAAGATATTGATAAAATTGAACGGGTCCAAAGACGGGCTACAAAAATGGTGGAAGGTCTTAAGCATAAAACTTATCAGGAAAGACTTAATGAACTCAATCTGTATAGTTTGGAGGACAGAAGAAAAAGGGGGGACATGATTGAAACATTTAAATATGTTAAAGGGTTAAATAACGGTCAGGAGAGAAGTATTTTTAATAGGAAAATGAACACAAGAACAAGGGCGTACAATCTGAGGTTAGTTGGGGAAAAGATTAGAAGTAACATGAGAAAATATTATTTTACTGAAAGAGGAATAGATGCTTGGAACAAACTTCCATCAGACTTGGTCGGTAAATCCACAGTAACTGAATTTAAACATGTCTGGGATAAACAAATATCCATCCTAAGATAAAATACAAGAAATAGTATAAAGGCAGACTAGATGGACCATGAGGTCTTTTTCTGCCGTCAATCATCTATGTTTCTATGGATAGAGTCATGTGTATTCTCTGAGCTTAGTTGCTTGCTTTTCCTTATCAGACTGGAAAACATCTTCAGTGGTAGAAGCAACTGGGGTTTGCTCTCTGTTTTTTACAGTAGTTTGCCTTGTCAATGTGAGTGAGGGTGTTTTCTCCTGGGTATTTCCTTGATTAGGCTGTTGTTTACTGCTTGATTGTTTATCTGAGTTGGTACTTCCTTGATTAGGGTATTGTTTACTGCTTGATTGTTTTGTCTAATACAGTATTAATCTCTGCTTATCTGGATGTTGATTACTGGCAAGAACCTTTTCTGACCTTTTCATTTCTCTTTTAGCTTTTTAAAAAATTGTCTCTTTTGAATGGCATGTAAGTGGTTCTTTGTGCCTTTTGTAGGTTTCCATGGCTATAATATGATTTGCTCAATACAGTGGTACCTCAAGATACGAACCCCTCGTCTTACGAACAACTCGTGATACGAACCCGGGGTTCAGAAAAATTTTGCCTCTTCTTACGAACTTTTTTCGAGTTACGAACCGGCATTCGGGAGGCTGCTGGGAAGCCCCCCGGCTGTTTTAAAAGGTGACAGCCGGGCTGGGGGGCTTCCCAGCACCCCCCGAACCCTGAACTTTTGCCAAACTTCCGGGTTCGGGGTTCGGGGGGTTGCTGGGAAGCCCCCCAGCATGGCGGCCACCTTTTAAAACAGCCGCGCGGCTTTCCAGGAGCCGCCAAACGCGGAAGTTCGGGTTTGGCGTTCGGCTTCGGAAGGCTCCTGGAAAGCCACCCGGCTGTTTTAAAAGGTGACAGCCGGGCCTGGGAGCTTCTCAGCAGCCTCCCGAACCCCGAACTTTTGCAGAACTTCCGGGTTCGGGGTTCGGGAGGCTGCTGGGAAGTCCCCCAGCCCGGCTGTCACCTTTTAAAACAGCCGGGCGGCTTCCCAGCAGCCTGGGAAGGCCGGCGGTCTCCATTGCGGAGCCCAGCCATGTGGGCTCCATTCCCCCTCTTACCAGCCCAGCAGGCAGCCGCCGCGGAGCCCTGCCATGTGGGCTCCGCCCCTTTCCTCACCGGCCCGACCAGCTGGCCGACGGTCTCTGTTGCGGAGCCCAGCCCTGTGAGCTCCGCTCTCCTCCCCACCGGGTCTCTGTTGCGGAGCCCAGCCACGTGGGCTTAACCCCACCCCTCTGTCCCACCCATCGCCCGTATCTAGAAGAAGCTGCCACCCGAGCGCTCTTTCCCGGCGGGAGGCGAAGCATTGGGGTGGGGTGGCTGTCAGGACACCCCCCCACCCCAGCACTTTGCATCCCGCCGGCTAAGAGCAATCGGGCAGCAGCTTCTGCCGGACACGGGCAATGAGTGGGACAGAGAAGCGGGAAGAATCAGGGGGCTCCTTTGGCGGCTGGAGGCTGCCTGGCACCCGCTGCAGCCAAAACAACAAAGCCAGTCAGCTCCCAGCTGCCAAAGGAGCCTCCTGATTCTCCCCGCTTCTCTGTCCCGGCAATTGCCCATGTCCGGCAGAAGCTGCTGCCCGATTGCTCTTCGCCGGCGGGATGCAAAAAGCTGGGGTGGGGGGGTGTCCTGACAGCCCCCCACCCCAATGCTTCACCTTCCCCCCCAGCCAAAAACCCAAAGGTCCCCACCACAGCACCCGCTGCAGCCTAAACAACAAAACCGGGCAGTTCCCCAGCTGCCAAAGGAGACTTAACCCCGCCCCTCTGTCCAACCCATCGCCCGTATCCCCCCCACCGCCGCCGCCCGCTGGTTGCGAGCGCTCTGCCAGGTGGCCAGGAAGCATTCAGGGCGAAGTGCATGGAGGAATGGGAAGCTGAAGCCACCGGTGTTTGAGCTTTCCATTCCTCCACACGCTGAATGCCTCCTGGCCGCTTGGCAGAGCGCTCGCAGCCAGCGGGTGGCAGAGGGGATACTGGCGATGGGTGGGACAGAGAAGCGGGAAGAATCAGGAGGCTCCTTTGGCGGCTGGAGGCTGCCTGGCACCCGCTGCAGCCAAAACAACAAAGCCAGGCAGCCCCCAGCTGCCAAAGGAGCCTCCTGATTCTCCCCGCTTCTCCGTCCCACCCATTGCCTGTGTCCGGCAGAAGCTGCCTCCCGCACCGATGTTCCCCGCCATGCCCGGCTCGGCTTCCCTGGCTGCTTGGCCGTGGGGGTGGGCTCGGCTGAAAGGGGCTGGAAACGCAGTGATTTGCCTCCCGCCCCTCGCCCCTGTGCCGCTGGCATGTCATCTTCCCTCCCAGACAAAAAGGCCGGCCTTTGGGGATGAAGGGGTGTGTTCAGCTCTGCGTCTCCAGCCCCTTTCGGTCGAGCCCCCCCCCCGGCCAAGCAGCCAGGGAAGCCGAGCCGGGCGTGGTGGGGAACATCGGCGCGGGAGGCAGGAGATGATCAGGCGACCGGAACAGCAGCCAGGGAAGCCGAGCCGCGTATGATGGTGACGGCAGCCGTCTCCTGCCTCCCGCGCCGATGTTCCCCGCCACGCCCGGCTTCCCTGGCTGCTTGGCCGGGGGGGGGGCTCAGCCGAAAGGGGCTGGAGACGCAGAGCTGAACACGCCCCTTCATCCCCAAAGGCCGGCCTTTTTGTCTGGGAGGGAAGATGATGTGCCGGCGGCACAGGAGCGAGGGGCGGGAGGCAAATCGCTGCGTCTCCAGCCCCTTTCGGCCGAGCCCCACCCCGGCCAAGCAGTCAGGGAAGCCGAGCCGGGCGTGGCGGGAAACATCGGCGCGGGAGGCAGGAGACGATCGGGCGACCAGAGCAGCAGCACTCCCGCCGTCGCCGCCACGCCCGGCCGAAAGGGGCTGGATCCGCAGAGCTGACCACACCTTCCGGCCAAGCTGTCATCCTGTCTCAAGCGGGCGGCGGCAGACCGTCTTTGTGTTTTTGGCTGGGGGGGGAGCAGGAGGACCTTCCTGACTCCCTCCCCCCAGCACTTCACCTAGGACAAGAGGCAGGGCGAAGCAGCGTGGGGCAAAGGGAGGCTCAAGCCTCCTTCGGTGTGGCGGCCGGCTTCCGGGTTTCTGAGTTTTGGGCTTGCATGCATTAATCGCTTTTCCATTGATTCCTATGGGAAACAATGTTTCGTCTTACGAACTTTTCACCTTACGAACCTCCTCCCGGCACCAATTAAGTTCATATCTTGAGGTACCACTGTACTATAGAATTGCTGCAGCATTTACATTGGCCATAAAACCATAATGTTTTCAAGTGACAGTGAAACAGGCAGTATGCCTAATATCAATTTCATAAAAGGCCACATATTTAAAAAATTGTTTGTGACATTCATAGCACGTAAATCAGCATACGTAATATTTGGATTATGCTTATTCCAAAGATATCATAAATAGCTGGAACCATTTGTGTATGTCTGGATTAAATTTAATCATAAAGTTAAAATCCTCTCAGAATGGAGTACAGTTAATAGAGATAATCCAATTCAAATAATTATTCCAGGGCAGGCAATCTGTTTATCTGTGAAATGAAGTTCACTCTTGGTGAACTTCAGCTACCACATGATTTAACCATCATTGAGGTACACTGGGATTTTTGGTCATCAATATTTTGATTGGGAGCATTGACATTTTGGCATTAAGGATACTACAATTGCATAGCAGCTCCATTTCAGTGTTTCTGAAAATTAGGTTTGTCACTTTACATCCAAAATCCAGGTAATTCAGGACCTGAGACAAGTAATGTCTTAGACCCAGTAATTGTACCCATATAGGCTTTCTTCCTGAATATCTTATTTTAATGGTGATAGTCATTTATATGGGTGTTTCATCTATCTGATGGGCTCAAGAATTGTATTCATTTGTATTTTATAGTGATATTCTTCACTACTGCATCCACTGTTGCTGAAAATTTCATCATCTTGTACCTCAGAATAAAAGCATTATGTATTCTTTTAAAAGGGAAAGAAAACAAAAGTATCAATTCAAAAATTAATGAAACAAACTCTATGATGTTTGTCACTTGTAGTCTTTTTTTAAAAAAAAATTATTGAAAACGTAAAAACACAAACAGGAAAAAGACCATAACAACCACAAAATCAACTGATTAATATGAATTTCATATTTACATTTCTGTCTCTAGGATTTCCCCTTTTTCTTTAAGGTTAATTTGAATCTTTCTTCTTTTCTATCCAACTATATATTGTAGTTTCCCCCAAATGGTATCATATTCTTTATCTTGTTTATTCTGTAATTCTAATGTAAGTTTGCTTAATTTTGTGCAAACTCCAGGAGACAGTAGAGGACCACTGTGGACCATTGTGGTCCATTTGTTCTGGCTCCAAGCGGTCGATCATTTGGCTTGGCCTCAGGTAGTAACTTGTGCTGCCGTCTCCTCCTGTTGAGGGGACATGTAGGCGTACACTTTTTGCTCCTTTGGGCTATCATATTATGGTTTTCTGGACAAAGCCTCTGCCAGCAAGTTCTTTCCAGCCAGGATGTGCTTCAGCTCACATTTAAATCTCCTGAAATATTGCACTCAGTGAACTTGTTTTCTAGGGTTTTTTAAAGCTTTGTGTTTCTTATGATCAATCCATATCTCGAATGGCACCTTGCTCCCTTCTAAGAATTGTCTCCAGATGCACAATGCCCAATGGACTGCATAGGCTTCTTTCTCCCAAATGGCCAATCTCCTTTCTGTGCTTTTTCTAAATGTACATGCATGGCAGGCATTAGCATTCTTTGTTTTTCTGCAACAGTACTGCTGCTACAGCTATGTCACTGGCATTGGATTGGATGATGAATTCATGTTCTGGGTTAGGGTCATTTCAGCTGTAGAGTGCCTGAGAGTTTAGCTTTGGCTGCAGGGGTAGCTGGCTGGGGTTGGTTTGGCTTGTGATGTTTGGTTTTCTTTCAGCTGTTTTTTGGTCATTTGGGGGGAAGCGGCCCAATGCCAATGGTTAGCTTTCAATAGCCATCTTCCCACTTTATGGTGTGGCTCCATTTGTCTAGCCACATGAGTCCTAGTATAATTGTCTCTGACATTTTTGGGATGACGATAAACCTAATGAATTCAGGATGGCACCCTATTTGCGGGTCTACTAGTTTGGTGGTGTGCATGGCAGGGGACCCCCCAATTAGTGTCCCATCTACTTGTTGGAATTGTATAGAGTTGGTTAAAGCCCTACAGTGGATCTCCAATTTTTGCTATGACTGCCTTGATGAGTAAGCATTGTGAATAGCCCATGTCCACAATCACCTCTACCTCTCCTTCCTCCCCCAACTCTGGCACTTTCAATTGAGCCTTGATGACAAAGGGGTGAACAGCTTTACTCACCATTGGGTCATCTTCACCCATGCTCTCCCCGTTGGCAAAGTCCACCCATCTCCTTCTGTGCAGGTGCAGGGGCGCAGAGACAAGGGATGGCCTTGGCTTTCTAGAAAGGAATTTGTTATGGCTACATACTAATAACCTCATACCATCCCACTACCATTTTCCCACAATAGAAAATGCATAATAGAATAGTACAAAATGTGGCAGGCCAAAGACTCCAAATAAAATGTCTTGGGCATGACACATTATCATCCATGGGGTCGTGAAGAGTCAGACACAACTTAGTGACTGAACCTCAACAACAACAGTGCTTAGGAGTGATCTAGTTTTCCTATAAAGTTTATTCCACAGTGGTGAAAAACAAAATTAATTTTAAAAAAAGTTTCCATGTTCACACACACACACACACACACACACATATTCCTCCCAGTAGTGGGTTCTAAATCCCATCGCTACCAGTTTGCTTGTGTGTGTGTATGTGCTGAAGCATTCCAGGAAGATGGGCAGAGCCTTCTGCTGTTGCTGCTACTGGTTCGCTGAACTGGGCCGAACCGGGAGCAAACCTTCACTAATAACAATAGCAATAACAATAACAATAACAATTTCTTATATTTGTATGCCACCCCTCTCCAAGGACTCGGAGCGGCTCACAACAGTAGCAATAATACAGTATAATACAAATCCAATATTAAAAACTAAATTTAAAAACCCCTTACTACTAAAAACAATCAATTCTACACAATCACACCACTCTCAAATGCTAAAGTCAGAAGGGAAATCACTTATTTCCCCCATCCCAAATTATTTCTTTTATGGTGCAGAAATAGAGGAGAAATATACTTAGGGTCTACTTTCCACTGGTAATTTACCACTGTTGTGTATATAAAAGGGAATAACCAAAAGTCATTGCCTTTAGCATAGCATAGCATAGCCAATGTTAATTATCAAAACTCCTGATTTTGTTTCTAATCATTTTCAAAGAGTTTGTGCCTTTGCTATATAGATATAGATATAAATAATATAGAGAGTTGTTAATAAGTCGTTTGTCCTTTTATCTCATGCCTGCTGTCCCTCCCTTTCTCTCTGTTTTGTCTTTTGTTGTTGTTCTGTTTAGCTGGTTAACAGTTTTTGAAGTTTGTTGATGTGTAATAAATAAACATCCAGCTACATTTTGCTAGCTGGATGTGAGTATTGACTAAGAGCAAATGGGATGAAAACTCAATAGAACAGAATTAATTTTACAACATTAATTTCTATGAATTTGCTTTCTCTTCCTCTCTTGTATTATCCTAACCAGTAGTGGATTCTAAAACTTCATATCGGGGGGGGGGGGGAGTGGGTTTAAATAAACTTCCCCCAATAAGAAAGCCAAGGCCATTTTTTGGGGAGGGGGTTTCAAAAATATATAAGGCCCTGTCTTATTTTCAGGAAAACACGGTACTGTGTCTCTAGTGGAGTCCATCTGCCCTGGGCCACAACTGACTGGGTGTAATCCCCCCAACCCCTGGTGCCAGTAGTGATGACAAGTCAGCGTGGCTCCTGGAAACAGCAATCTTTTGCAAGAGCAGGTGATATCCACCAATGGACAGAGTGTCAGACATTCAAAGGCAACAGGTCCTAACCTCTGAAAGGGCAAAAGAAACCATTGCAATTCCCTGGAGTGCAGGAGTGCCTAAGAGGTAATATTGATGCTGGAAATCAGTTTACCCAGGAGCGTAGAGAGCAGTTACAAGGAAACTCCGTGCTGCTGTAGGGCCTGATGTGACAAGTCAAGGGGGCACAATCTGAGGTTAGTTGGGGGAAAGATCAGCAGAAATGTGAGAAAATATTATTTTACTGAAAGAGTAGTAGATGCTTGGAACAAACTTCCAGCAGATGTGGTTGGTAAATCCACAGTAACTGAATTTAAACATGCCTGGGATAAACATATCCATCCTAAGATAAAATACAGGAAATGGTACAAGGGCAGACTACACGGACCATGTCTTTTTCTGCCATCAATCTTCTATGTTTCTATGTTTCTAAATCTGAAATACTATCTTGTCGCTTCTGGGAAAGGAACACCCTGCAGTCCAGGGAGTCCGTAATGGGTCCTAGTTGGGTCAGGTGAGTTACTGGGGAAAGATTACTCTTTTCAAAGTTAATCGAGAACCCATGGTATCTAAGGGTGCGCCACCTGATGTGCAGGCAAAGATTAGATTAAGATATCATCCAGGTAACACTGGACATGCCTCTCCTGATGCCGTTGGTGGTAATAAGGTGCAGTGCTAGACTCCTCTGGTCTAAAAATGCAGTGTGAGCTTCTGCAATTGAATCAGCTGAGGCTGTAACAAGAGCCTTCAAATAGTCCCAGAAAAATCCACCCACCCAATGAGCAATCAGCTATGCAACAGCGACTATTCATGGAGTGTGGAAGCTCCTGGCCAGTATCAGTTGCCTCTGTTAAGCAAAAGCCACTTCACAGTTATAATTCGGAGTGTGAAGCTCCTGTGGTGAAATGTGGATGCAATAAACCATCCCCTTAGTTGGGTAGCCACATGGCTTGAGGCATGGCAAAGCGTCCAGAGCTGAAGCTCTAATCTAAGCTCGACCCAATGATTTGGACATCTGATTGAAGTAGCTGGGGAGAGAAACTCATGAAGTTGCTGTTGCTGTCATAATTGGAACTAAAGGCAATTCAAAGGAATGAGATATTCACACACACATCCATTCAGTCTGAGGAGTGAGTCAAAGAGGGGGAATTAGGGCTGGAGGCAGATGTCTACAATTTGACAGACTCAGTCCTGGTTGGCTGAATGGACAGTGTTATCCCATATAAACCATCCCTGGATGCTAGCTCCACCCACTATGGAGAACAAAAGTTGTATATTCAAGGCCAGCTAAGGAAGAGAAAATCGCTGGGTGCACATTGTACAATAAACTGTTATTTCATTTGTACTTTCAACAAACTAATATATTATCATAAAAAACCCGTGCTTCTCTGAATTTTACAAAGTGCATTTGGAAAATGTCAGCACAAATATACTTACATTGGTGAACATTGTGTACAAAATAGTGACTATTATGCTTTCAACTGGTTTAATGTTTATTTTTTCCTCCTTTTTTTCATTTTCGCTTTGAATATCACATCTGATGCTTTACAAGCTTGTAGACAGGTATCAATTTACCTTGCACTTTCTGTCAAAGCTTTAAAAAATGAAACATGACTTGCTCCTTCAAATAGCTATCAAGATGATAGCTATTTGAAGTAAGGGGCGAGTACAAGTGCACTAGAGTGCCTTCTGTCCCCTGTCCTATTGCTCTCCTATATCTCCTATACCTTTCTTCTATTCCTATATCTCTTCTTATATTCTTTCATAGATATGTTCTATTACTACAGTGTTCCCTCGATTTTTGCGGGTTCGAACTTCACGGAAAGTCTATACCACGGTTTTTCAAAAATATTAATTAAAAAATACTTTGCGGGTTTTTTCCCCTATACCATGGTTTTTCCCACCCAATTTAGTCATATGTCATTGCCAAACTTTCGTCTGCCTTTAATAAATATTTTTTTTAATAAACTTTAATAAATAAACATGGTGAGTAATAATCTGAATGGTTGCTAAGGGAATGGAAAATTGCAATTTAGGAGTTTAAAGTGTTAAGGGAAGGCTTGTGATACTGTTCATAGCCAAAAATAGTGTATTTACTTCCGCATCTCTACTTCGCGGAAATTCAACTTCCGCGGGTGGTCTCGGAACGCATCCCCCGCGAAAAGTGAGGGAACACTGTATATCTTCTTTTCTATTATTTCTTAGATATATTTTACTATGAGTATCTCCTCTATAACCTTCAGTTTGTATTTTACTATGTGTATATAGATATATACCCACTAAAACCCTCATTGTGTATTGGACAAAATAAATAATAATAATAATAATAATAATAATAATAATAATAAATAAATAAATAAATAAATAAATAAATAAATGAGGCCGCCTTCATATCTTCTGCTAATCATGAAAAGAGCTAGAGCAAGCAGGAAAAATAATGTGGGGGGAAATATCTTTTTTGAACACTTGGAGACATTGTTCTTGAGGACGACCTGTACTTTCAACCAAACTGTGATAACAGAAAGAACTCAATGAAAACCGGAAAACAGATAAGGTCAGATGTAAATTTGAGGAATATGCATATTCTTAATATTTCTTTTGAGGGGGAGTTGAAAGGCTGATCATTTTATGTTTACCATAAAATGTGATTATTACGAAAGAGCTATTAGTAAGGATAGATGGATTTGAAGTCACCTCAGTGATTTATACACTGATGTACAGTAAAGAACAAAATTCAATTCAATTCAATTCAATTTATTAGATTTGTATGCCGCCCCTCTTCGAAGACTTGGGGCAGCTGACAACAGTAATAAAACAATATTATAGTGAAACAAATCTAATATTAAAAGAAGCATATAAAACCCTATCATATTAAAAAGCAAACAGCACATACTTACCAAACATAAATATAAAAATATTAAAAAGCCTGGGGAAAATGGTGTCTCAACTCCCCCATGCCTGGTGGTATAGATGGGTCTTGAGTAATTTATGGAAGACAAGAAAGGTGGGGGCAGTTCTAATCTCTGGGGGGAGTTGATTCCAGAGGGCTGGGGCCGCCACAGAGAAGGCTCTTCCTCTGGGGCCCGCCAAATTACATTGTTTAGTCGACAGGACCCAGAGAAGGTCAACTCTGTGGGACCTTATCGGTCACTGGGATTCGTGCGGTAGCAGGCGGTTCCAAAGGTACTCTGGTCCACTGCCATGTAGGACTTTAAAGGTCATAACCAACACTTTGAATTGTGACCAGAAACTGATCGGCAGCCAATGCAGGCCACAAAATGTTGTGGAAACGTGGGCGAATCTGGGAAGCCCCACGATGGGTCTCGCGGCCGCGTTCTGCACGATCTGAAGTTTCCGAACACTTTTCAGAGGTAGCCCCATGTAGAGAGCGTTGCCGTAATCAAACCTCGAGGTGTTTAGCCTTGTAGGGTATTATAAAAGTTGAAATATGATCATCTGTCCTGGTTTGCACTGGTCCTTCAAATAGTTTTAGTAGTAGGATGTGTTGAGGGACACTCTTTAAAGCCAAACTGAACATTGGGGATGAGGAGGCAAATGTGTCAAATTTCCAGCTAGCAGATTTGTCTTCTAAAAAGTAGTAGCTCAACTATTGTTGCGATATTTTGTACTGAACTGAGTGAGTACAGAGAATCAAGTTTTGGAGTTGGAGAGTTTTTGTCTTTTCTTTATCCAACCTTGAATTGACAGAAAACTATACAGAGAGTAAATAGCTTTATTTTTGGAATAACATTTACAGAAGGTGACTTCAATGTCCTTTAAATTTTTTTATACATGCTCCTATGATAACCCAGTCATAATACATTTTAATAGATCTCCTGAAACATGTTTATGTATATTATAAGAGCCAAAATTTATGAGCCACTACAGCTGCTGGTGATGTTTTACTAAAATGCAGGGGTTATTATAGATGGTTGCCTCAAAGAAAAGGTGGGGTTTTATAGTAAGAAAACTCTTCCCTTAAAATCTGAGCTAGGAAAAAAAAATGAATGTCCTTCTCCCATTTAACTTTGCTCCCCCTTTCCTCAGATCTGCAAACTACTAAAACTTTTTCCTTCCTTCTTTCCTTCCTTCCTCCCCCTCCCTCCCTTCTCCCTTTCCCTTAGTTAAAAATCAATAGCAGAGAAGGAAAAGAATAAAAGAGATTTATCACTTCCCCTACTACTTCTCTATCAGCTTGATACATGGATACCATTACAAAAATTCCTCAGGGAAATGAAGTTCTTCCAAAGGCTCTCACAACAGCAATGAATAATTTGTTATTAATTTGGGTGAAAAGAGTTGAAAGTGTATGTGGGGAAGGGGTGAGTGGAAGATTCTGACAGAGACTATGATTTACAGAGGCCATAAAGAGAAATCAGTTTCTGTTAAAAGGATCTGAGCTTTGCAAGTAAAAATGATTAACACACAGTTGGACTCGCATAATATCTCAGCTGCGTAAGAACCCTTCCCTTGGATACACCAAATTCCCAATTATTTGTGCTAGGCTGCTGAATGAAAGAAAAAGAGTTAATTCTAAAACAAAAGAAATTGTGGCATAAATACCACTACCTGTTAGTCATTCATAAACAAGCCTACATTATTTTAATTGAATGCCACTTCCATTGTGTTGTGATTCAGCCTGAGGCTCCTCAGGGACCGGCTGGATCTCTGCCGGATCCATGCCCAGAGGAGGAGGACAGTGAACAGGAGGGGGAGGACCAGGCAGACGGGGGAGAGGAACGTCAGGAAGAGGAGGAGGGAGAGCAGCCCCCGGGGGTCTCTCCCCAGCTAGTAGCCTGGATTCATTGGATGAAGACGCACAGGCTATAATAGACATGAGGCAGCGACGTGCAGCTCAAAGACGGGACCAATTAGAAAGGTATTTCCATCCCTGAATTGGCAACAGCTGGGTTTGAGTGTGGTTTTCCTCAGCAGGGTTGAAAAGGCAGGCCCGCCCTTACAGTCTTGTGGAGCGTTATCAACTGGGAGTCCTGTGACCTTGCTTCGATTCTCGGCGTCTCTGATCTTGCCTTGTGGCCTAGAAGTCTGGAAGACTTGGGGGAGGCGTGGGTATTATCTCCAGTGTTGTTTTTGCTAGCAAGAATCCTGTTTTATTGCCTGGCCTTCGTGAAACCTCTGTGAAGCTCCAGAGTGTTCCTGTCTGTAAGAACAGTTTTTGTTACCTGTGTTTGCTTTGAATTATATAAACTGCCTTTGCTTTTTACCAGTGTGTCTGGATACTCTTTTTTGTTGGTGTTGGCTTCTGGGGGGACCCAAACAGAACACATTGTATGGATAGTAAACAATCATTTAAAGAATCAAGAAAGTGGTGGAGATGCTGTTGCTCAGTAAAAATTCAAGTAGTCCTTATATACATTGCCATTTCATTGTTTTGATGACCCATCACAAAACCAGGCAACAGGGAAAAAACTAAATGTGAAAGCTTTAGAGAATAATTGCTAATGCCAGAAGAAATAATTCCTTCTTGTTCTTCATGGAAATTAGTGATGCATAATAATGCATGTTATTATTATGAGTGAAAGCCATTGGAGAAATCGTTATGGAATTTTAATGAATGAGATAAATGCCTGGGATTGTCAACTCTGCCTGAAGAATAATTACCAAGGAAAAATTAATTCCGGCACATAGTAATTAGTACTTCAAATATTGTATTGTCTTTATGAATGAAGCTTTGTTTTAAGACTTCCCAGATAAAACAAAGACTACCGTTATGAAACAACCTATTTTAGTTTACATGTAAGAGTTAAACATCTGAAGTACAGAATGGAGAAGTTTACATAAAACCTTATAATGACCGCAAAGGTTTAAAATCAAACATGAAAAAAATAACTTTTAAAGATGCAATAGACTTTTTTTTAGAATTATCACTTTCCATATTTTGTGTTCCAAACTAATACATTATTTTGCTCCCACAAGGCTTTCATAAACAAGATGGAAGGCCAATATGACCCATCTTTTTGCTCATAATTCAACAGTACAGTATTGAGTTTTTAAATACAGTTAAATCAGAAGAGTTTGATTTTGCTTCCCGAAGGTTTCATCCTCATAGCTTCCTACACAACTAATGAACATGCCTACTAGTCATTTTTAAATGACATATCCCCTTGAGGTTGCCTTCAACTCCTCACCAAACCACAGCAGAAGCAGTTTAAAGTGATCATTAGTTGGCCCAGTTAAAATGGTGATTTCCCTGTTTTTTCAATGAACTCTATTCTGATGCTTCACTGATGATATGATTGGTCACATTAGACTGCTGAAGGCACACTCTCTTTCACTTGTTGGGGATTGTCTTCTGTGATCAATTCCCCTTGACTTGCAGGGGACATTAGACACCTGAATTCTGCAAGGGCAGATTCTATAAAATGCTTTCTAATGTGTTTGTTGGAGCTTGTTGTAGGCTCTGTATATACATGGCTTTATGTTCTGAAGGCTCTCTAGATCTGTTTAAAATATAAGAGTAGTAGTTCCTTGAGCAACCAGAAAGAAGGTCAGAGTGAATGAGTGAAGTTGAGTATAAGATTGAGTAAAAAAAGAGAGAGAGAGAACAAGTAGAAAGCATAAGAGGTAGGATGGGCAAGTGAGAGAGAAAGAACAAGAACGTGAAAGATAAATAGAAAGATATCCTGCCCACTTCACCCACTTTTCTCATCTCTGTCTCTACAAAGTGTCAGGCTATTTCAGAATGCAGCTCTCTCTTTAAAAGGTAGTTAGACTTGTGTTCAGAAATTTAATGGCATAAACCAGGCTTAGAAACATTTTTAGAAATGTTATCTGAGCAGTTTGAATGATGACTAAACCCTATGTATCAAATACCCAACTACATTTAAGGTATCAAGAGTTTCCCAATAGCAAGATAGATGGCATAAAAATTTAATACTGTACATAAATAAAAATACATCCATCCAACCTGACTTGTCTTATGATAAGGAAGTCAGCATGCTAAAGAGAGGATAACATTTTAATATGAGGTTTCTTCAAGTTATTGAAATAGTTAGGGAATTCCAAAGAGAGTAACTTGTTGCCACCCATTAAGCCTTCTACATATGGATCATACAGGAATTTGTAAGCCACATTGCTTTGTGCTAAGATAGATAGATAGATAGATAGATAGATAGATAGATAGATAGATAGATAGATAGATGATAGATAGATAGATAGATAGATAGATAGATAGATAGATAGATAGATAGATAGATAGATAGATAGAGATAGAGATAGAGAGGCTGGGAAATCCTATTAAGATAAAGAAGAAAATATCAGAACAAAGGAAGAAAATGAAATGGAGGACTAGAGTAACATGATTGCAATGTTCCAATATCTAAGAGGCTGCCACAAAGAAGAGGTGACATCAACTTATTTTCCAAAGCGCCTAAAAAGTACAAGAAGCAATGGATGGAAACTAATCAAGGAAGAAGCAACCTAGAACTAAGAACTTTCCTGACAGTTAGAACAATTGTTCAGTGGAATGACTTGCCTCCAGAAGTTGTGAATGCTCCAACACTGGAAGTTTTTTAGGAAGAGATTGTATAGCCATTTGTCTGAAATGGTATAGGGTTTCTTGCCTGAGCAGAGGATTGGATTAGATTATCTCCAAGTTCCCTTCCAACTGTGTTATTCTGTTAAAAGTTAAACATATTGGTGAAATCTGTTTTGCTGTTGTTTTTCACTATCATCACAATAAAAAATACTGCATTTGTCCAGGGTCCAACATGCATCTTTTAATCATTGACAGGAGGAAATGTCAGATGTTTAAAAAACTAGTAAAAAAGAGTATCTTATTGTTTCAAAGTTGCCTTTGTCTTTCCCCACTGCTTTGTAACAAGCTATCTCATCCAAAATGTATTTATTGTACATTGAAATAGAGGCATAGAAAGGAAATTGTAAAGAAAACTGCACTGAATTCATCAGTCCTCTAATATGAGGAAAAGATAAGAGAAGCCTTAATAAATCCAGACTATATTCTGAAAACTCCCCACATATTACTAGAGACCCAAAGGAAATCAGTGAAAGCCAAGAAGGAGCCAGGAAGTCAAAATAATGGCTACAACAAAAATTTTGAAGCCAGTTTTATTCTCTTTTTTATGTGGCATAAATAAAAAAGAGGCAAGACTTCTGTGATGTGACAAAACTTTTCCGCTCTCATCTTGTTGAGAGGTACTGTAGATAGCCTTGGATAAGAACCCTTCAATCTTTAAATCTGAAAGGATTTTATGCCTATATCTCTCTTTATCATGGTTAAATATTCACGTATTTAAGCAATTGTGTGAACAATTTTTAACTTTTAAAAAGTTATTTAGTTTCTGTGGAATATTTCTGAACAAAACATACTATGTTTATTTTCTATTTATATCACTTTTACTTTTTAAAAACTCAGTAAAAGTATAAAGAAAAAAATACTGAATTAAAATTATAATACCACAAGAGATAAATATTCATGTAAAAATTAATTCCCACTCCATCCCTGCATCTAGCGTTAGAAGTTTCTTTTTAATCAGAGCATGGAAAGTTTGTTTAGATCTCCAGATAAAAGTGAGAGCTATGACAGGTGTTTTGAAAGCCAAATACACAACATAAAAGTACTCAGGATGATTCTGTGAGTTGGAATTTGAAAGATGACACTAGCCAGAGGTTGCCGAACTCCTCCATCTTTTTGTGCCCATCATCATCTATCTAATAACTTCAAATTTTTTAAAAAAACTGTTTCAAACTCTATCAGGATTTTTGTTTCAAACTTCAAACAAACCCATTCGTTTTGCTCAGAGCTAATGGCAAAACAGCACTATATCCAGCAGTGATACAAACTGCACATACAGCATCAATTTTATAATTTATTTTATTTCATTGAGATATTGACAAAATCATAGGATTTCTAGAGGTTTAACTCATATAATCGATGTTGAGCTTTGCTTGCAGGTTGCCAAAATCTTTCTTTCTTTTCAGGAAAAAGACTTAAGCTAACAGCCGTAGTGTTGTATTGTTATCTTTTTTGCTGTTATTGGGTTGGGTTGAAAAAAACTAAAGCTATATGTTTTTGCTATTTGTAGAAGCAAGTTGTTTAAAAATGTGTGCTTCCATTGTTTTCATGGATTTTTTTTTCTTATTTTTAAACTTTTTTTGTCATTCTCATAATTGTTTCCCCTCTAAGTTGATTGGCAGGTAGCCATTATAACAGGCTCTTACCTTATTTTTATGTCCTTTGAAGTAGAAAACAAAGAAGTAAGTATAACAGCTCCTTATTCTCTACAGAAATGTACTTGAATAATTTCAGATTTACTTTTACATGGCACACACGATGGTCTAGGTTTTCTTCTCAGTTATTATTTTGTTGTAAGGAAATCCTTTTCTCCTTTTTTCATAATAATGTAACCACATTTACAGCATTTCAATCCTTATAAGAATAAGGAACACTGTTTTTAGTACTTATTTTATCAAGGACTAATTTTCCTTGTAATTGGTATAGTCAAGACTACTTCTGAAACTTTTGTGTTCTTCCCCAGTGCTTTCTAACCAGGGAATCTCAGCATTTGGCACCAAAATGTTGCAGCCATATCCATGCAGTTTTCTTAGCAATAATGCCAAAAGGACTTTGGTTTATCTTCTTGGAAATTGATTTAGAAGTACTTTCCGTTAGATGTTCTAGCTTCTCCTGTGCACCAGATCTTCATCTATCTTCATGATGTGATTGCTTTATCATAGGTTTGAACTTCACTGGCAAGAATGAATTGATCAGGACCTAATTTTTCCATTGGGGTTGCTTTCAGAGTCCTTGAAACTACTGAGTTTCTAGCATCATATGGTAGTAACAGTCCCTTGGGGAGACATTTACTGTGTAAAAGAGAACCATTAGACTGAAAAGTGCATAAGACATACATTCATAATATATTGACTGATTTGAGCTATTTAAACTTACCCAATAACAGTTCCATTCTTGTTTTAATGGATGCTATCATATTTACTTCCTCCTTCCTTAGTACACACAAATACACACACACACACTATCCACCTTCTAGCCATAACTGGCTTGAATGGCCTATTATGTACTATTGCACAATATAAATAAAAGAAAATGTGCCGACTTCCTTTAGAATTGAAAAGGCAAGTTGTGCTGAGTAACTGACAGGAAAGGAGGGAGCCTTGTGGTTTAAATGTTGATATAAAAGAGCCATGCAGATATTTGAGTCCACATGGATATCCTGGGCTCCATTCTTAGATATGATACCGAATAATGAAATTTACAATGTTCTCTCTCAGCACAGTATCTGCCTATTCCATCTATGTTGCACTGTTGCCAATGCATATTGAAGACATACAGTTTATATTGCAAAAGTTTGATACATTGTAATGCAAACTGTATATTTTGCATTTCAATGCTGCAAGCCATGCAGAATTTGCAGCAAGATGGGTGGCAAGCAGTGGTAGTGGCTGCCAATTTGGACTGTTTCACCTGTACCAGTGGTGGGAATTTGATTATTTTTATTTGATTCCTAAGTTTCTGCTTGAATGGCTAAGCCTTATTTCCTTCGCTGTGGTTTACACATGTAACAGTCTTATAGATGAATGCAAAAAGTACAGTTAGCATATTGCATACAACTAGCCCAGGAGTCGGCAACCTTAAAAACTCCAAGAGCCATTTGGACCTGTGTCCTAGATAAAACACAACACGTGGAGCCACAAAACCTGGGTGGGCATGGCCAACTTGATGTCGCTCCCACTGAGTCCACCCCCAGCCATGCCTATGCAGGTTTTGTGGCTCTATGCTTTCTTTTCTATGGGAAACAGGTGTCTCTCGCTTTTGCATCTTTTCCCTCTCTTTCTCTCTATCCCATCTCTTTCACTCCCTCTCATCTTTCTTTCTCTCCTCCCCATCCATTTCTCCCTCCTTCAACTCTTTCTCCCACCTCTCTCTTTTTCTCTCTCTCTCCCCCTCCCTCTCTCTGCTGAGAAACGACCACCACCTCTGGCATGGACATTCCTTTGGGCGACCCTCCTTCACCTCTTGCAACTCCCTGGCTGGCTGTGGCCCACATGGGGAAACCCTCTTCAAGCGAGCACCAAAGCACAGCAAAGGCACACATGGATGGTGAGCGGCTGCTTGTTTAAGGAAGGTCTTAGGGTGTGGCTTGTCTCCTGCCCTAAGGATCTGACTATTGCCTTGTTGCATCCCATCTTCCCACGGCCACAGCTCTTCAAATGAACAAAGAGGGGATAAGCTCCAGTCCAAAGCAGCAGGAAGCGAAATCTGCCTTACGTGCAAAGGGGGTGTGAAGGCAGCTATAGGGCTGCTTCACTCCTGCCCTAATTTATTTATTTCGTTTATTTATTTGACTTCTATGCCACCCAATCCCGAAGGACTTAGGGTGGCTTACAACAACAGTATAAATACAATAAATAGATACAAAACAATAAAAGAAGTCAAACATTATCTAAGGCTAAAACATTAACAAACTAAACCCCTTTAAAAAAGTTATTATAAGAAATGGCGGTCACACTCATATACATACACACCATTCATACAATTGGCCATTGTAGATATAAATTTATGGCCCCCAGGCCTGCCAGCAGAGCCAGGTCTTCATGGCCTTGCGAAAGGCCAGCAGGGTGGGAGCAGTACGGATATAGAGGGAAAGTTGGTTCCATAGAGCCGGGGCAACCACAGAGAAGACCCTCCCCTGTGGTCCCGCCAACCTACATTGCTTAGTCGACGGGGCCCAGAGGAGGCCAACTCTGTGAGCTCTTATTGGCCTCTGGGAGATATGCGGCAGAAGATGGTCCCATATATACTCTGGCCCTGAGCCATGTAGGGATTTATAGATAATAACCAACACCTTGAATTGTGCCCAGAGACTAATAGGAAGCCAGTGCATCTCACGGAGCAAAGTTATTATATGGGTGTACTGAGGTACATCTATGACAGCTCTCATGGCTGCATTCTGGACTATTTGCAGTCTCCGAACACTTTTCAAGGGTAGCACCATGTAGAGTGCATTGCAATAATCAAGACCAGAAGAGATGAGGGCCTGAGTGACTGTGCGGAGAGCCTCCTGGTCCAAGTAGGGCTACAACTGGTGTACCAGTCGAACCTGGTCAAAGGTCCCTCCTCCCAATTAAGTCGAGGAAGTACTTGCTGGATCTAATCCTGTACCTCCAGCCACAAATCTTCCTCCTGACCTGGATCTGTTTCCTTTGAGTACTGAGGAAAAAATATGACCATTTTGGAAGAAATAAAAAATGCTGTTTGTGGACTAAGAGGGGACTTCTGCAGTGTGACCCAGGAGTTACGTACTATAGGCAGTGAATTGGCAAATAAGGTAGTTTCTATTCAAAATATAAACCATTTTTGCAGCTCCTAAAACTACTACAGATGACCAAATGAAAATATAGACCTCAAATTGGCTCACAATGAGGTAGTATGAGATAAGTTACCATATTTTGAGAGTATAAGATGCACCTTTTTCCTTCCTAATAGAGGCTGATAATTAGGGTATGTCTTATATTCTGAATGTAGCTTTTTTTTTCCAGCCCTAACTAGCTGCTAATGATCTTTCCAGCTCTTACCTTGTAGGGTCTTTCATTATTTCTCTCTGTTAAGAATGTTTTCCAAGCCATAAGTCTTTGCAAGATTTATTTCATTACTCTAACTTACTCTGAGTAAGTTTCTTTCCAGCCCTAACCAGGTGCTAAAAATGTTCCCAGCTCTTACTGGTTTGCAAGCTCTTTCATTGTTACTTTCTACCAAGAATGTATTCCAAACGCTGTCTTTGAAGGTTTTTTTTTCATTGCTTTACTTACTCCAGATATTTCTTTCCAGCCCTAACCATGTGCTATTAATGTACCCAAGCTCTTTCATTGTTAGTCTTTGCAAAGAATGTTTTCCAAGCCCTAAGTCTTTGCAGGTATTTTTCCCCATTGGTCTAACTTGCTCCAAATGTTTTTTTCCAGCCCTAACCAGGTGCTAACAATGTTCCCAGCTCTTACCCGTTTGCAAGCTCTTTCCTTGTTAGAAGAATGTTTTCCAAGCCTTAAGTCTTTGCAGGGTTTTTTCCATTGCTCTACTTGCTAACTGTTTCTTTCCAGGTGCTAATGGTGTTCCCAGCTCTTACTGGCTTGCAAGCTCTTTCATTGTTACTTCTCAGAATAAAAAAAAATATAAGCCCTTAACCAGAGGATAAAATAATGTGCTGAAGCTGAACAGACTAAGGATGCTAGCTAGATAAATACCTGGTAAGCAGATTCTTTTCCCTAATTTCCTCCCCCCCAAACCTAAGATGCGCCTTATATTCTGGTAAATTTTACACTCCGAAAAATACAGTATATATTATATAACAACAACAACAATAATAATAATAATAATAATAATAATAATAATAATAATAATAATAATAATAATTTATTATATTTGTATGCCGCCCCTCTCCGAGGACTCGGAGCAGCTCACAACAAAAAGCAATTCATAGTATACAAATCCAATGAATAAAAAGCAGTTTAAAGCCCTTATAAAAAGTAATCATATAGCCCAAACAAACCATAAATAAATCATAATAGCTAAGAGGTATATTAATTTCCCCATGCCTGGCGACATAGGTGGGTTTTCAAAAGTTTCAAAGGCAAGGAGGGTGGGGGCAATCCTAATCTCCAGGGGGAGTTGCTTCCAAAGGGCTGGGGCTGCCACAGAGAAAGCTCTTCCCCTGGGTCCCCCCGGAGAGCATTGTTTGGTTGATGGGACCCAATCGGTTGTTGGGATTCATACGGCAGAAGGCGGTCCTGGAGGTATTCTGGTCCGATGCCATGTAGGGCTTTATAGGTCATAACCAACACTTTGAATAGTGACCGAAAACTGATCGGCAGCCATTGCAGGCTGCGGAGTGTTGACGAGTCATGGGTATATCTGGGAAAGCCCACGATTGCTCTCACAGCTGCATTCTGCATGATCTGAAGTTTCCGAACACTTTTCAAAGGTAGCCCCATGTAGAGAGCGTTGCTGTGGTCGAACCTGTCAAAAACTGATTTCCATACTAATATGCAAATTAGCTCTCTTAACATTCCATTCCCTTTTTCCATGCTATATGCTAACACCCCCACACAGCCGGATGCTCCGCTGTTTGGAATCAGGGAAGGGATTGCGTGTTGCTGCCTGAAAACCTTTTCGTCCACAGTTCCAAATACAGGGCCCCCAACTGTGTGGAAAGAGAAGCCACAGGGAATGAGATCAAGGCTCCCCTGTCAAAGCCATGCAGGAATCTCAAACTCAGAACTGTCAGTTGTCACTTCATCTCGTCATGCCAGAATTTAACATGCAGTTAAAATGAGATAGAGAAGGTTGCAGTGATGTTTATTCACTATTTACTTTTGCTTTCAGGTTCTGCTATTTTTATTATTCTTTTAATTTTATGATTTAGTTTTACTGCTGTTTAAAATCCTACAGATTTTAATTTTCCACATCTCAGGTATTGCAGAATTGCAGTGGAATGTAAATAAATAAAATGTATGAGCCATTGGGTTTTTCTTTTAGAACTCTCCATTCCCTCATGCTTTTCGATATAGAAAGCTTTTCTTCCTCCCTCCCTTCTCTGTTTCCTCTCCCTTCATTCCTTCCCTTCCTATTTTATTTGATCCCTGCAGCCACCCAACTCAACCAAGTGACTCAAGGAATTTAAGGAATAAGATTACATTTCCTGTTAAAAAGCGAACATTTATTTTCCATTTTGTTTAATTTCTCTTAGTGCCAGCTGACTGTAAAATAAAAGAGGCATCCAAATCGAATTAAAATGGGGAGATCTCTGCTCCTCTTTATTACAATTGTTTTTTTCCTTGTTTTGCTCCCCCAAAATTAAGGTGCGTCTTATACTCCAGGGCATTTTATACTCTGAAAAATATGGTATATGTATATGTTTAATGTATTCATTTTGGTTGTTATATTTTGTTTTTAATTTTGCAATTGTTTTATGGTTGTTTGACATGGGTCGATGTAAAATTGGATAAATAAATAAGTACACTTTGAATATTTTTCCTTCACTTGTTTTCCTAACTGTTGTGGTTGGCTCTGGCCCAGCTCCTGCCCCAAGGAATGTGGAGGAGGATGCAGGGGAAACATCAACATGTCATAGGACTGTTTTATTGCCGACAGAGTCAGCTAGTGCAGTTTCCTCGGATGAAGAAGAAGGTGGGGGTGACTTGGAAGAGGGGGGCTTGACACACAGCCCAGGAAGCCAATCTCCATTATCTTCGGTTGATTCGGATGAGGAAGTGTTAGACCCACACAGGCACAGAATTATGCATAGAAGAGACCAATTGAAGAAATATTACAGGAGATAAGAGAGGCCACCTGTGTTTGGGTGGAGCTCCAACAATTAGAGCTGCTGATATAAATAGCAGTGTGCTGGCTTGGCTGTTGTGGAAGATTATCTGATCGTTGTTTCTTCAGGACCGTGCCTTGCTGTTCCCGGGCTTTGTTGATTTTTCATGACTTTGAAACCAAAGCAGAGCAAAGTGTGTGTGTCTCACTTCGTGGAAGAAGGAGGGCTGTGACGTTTCTTCACAGCTGCTAGCTAAGTATTTAAGGACTGATTAAGGGGATTGTACAGACTACCAGGTTGTTTTGGGAGGAGTGCTCTTTGCAATACAAAAAGGGTGCTTTGTTTCTTTTGAATTTTTGTGATAAAGAACATTGTTTTTGAACTTTCAAGTGTGTGTGTGTCTGAAATTTGTACCCTTGAATTTTCGGGAGACTCATACCATAGAGCCCGGCAGAACACTAACAAACCTGTGCTCTTTTCTTTTATTTTTTTTAAATCTGTATTTATTTGGTTTCCAATATATAAATAAAATGAGCCGGGGTGGCACAGCAGGTATAGTGCTGTACTGCATGCCACTGAAACTGACTTGTAGATCTGAAGGTCAGCGGTTCAAATCTCATCACCGGCTCAAGGTTGACTCAGCCTTCCATCCTTCCGAGGTGGGTAAAATGAGGACCCGGATTGTGGGAGCAATAGCCTAGCTCTGTTAAAAATGTGCTATTGCTAACATGTTGTAAGCCGCCCTGAGTCTAAGGAGAAGGGCGGCATAAAAATCTACTAAATAAATTAAATAAATAAATAAAAGACAAACATAAGTCTGTGTTTTCATCATTTAAAGAACAGGGTTACATAATGAGGCATAGGCTCAATATAGAGAGTTTTATCATTCTATAAGTCTGTTTGCAATAATTGTGGAACAACCTCTGAATGAATAAAAAATTGTAGTCCTAATTATGAGAATAGGGAGGGCACAGAGATCAATGGACAGATTGATGTAGCGAAGATACTAGTACATTCGTAATTTCTTAAATGTCTGTTTTGGCTTAAGAGTTAAGGCAGGAAGTGGATGAGAAGGTCACATAAAATGTAATTCTCGAGAAATAGCTGCCAAGAGACATGAAGAGAAAGAAAGAACATTGTATTACTATCAACTGGATATCAAAAGAATGGAAAAATATAAAGTAAATTAATAGTTTTTTTAAAAAAAAATCTGTTTTGGGTAAAAAGCAAAAGATAATTTAAATTCCTATTCTTGTAGTCCTCTGATATGGTATGTCACAGAAGCAATACAGATATTTTTCAGATTTCTCTGAGTGATAAACAATAAAGATAAGAGAAAAACATTTTACCTTATGGTACATTTTGGTCTACCCAATTTTATGGTATCTGTCTTCATCTGTCTGGAAAAGTTTGGTGCAGATCCAGAGCAAGACAAGTTTAGCACCGTTCCACATAAACCCTGTTTACAAATATCATGGATGAATTAGCACCACGTATTAAGGAAAAACCAGGCAAATTATAATATGTATGGCTTAGTGGGCAAACTACAGCTTGTAGGCAACCTGATCATCAACATTCTCAGATCATTTGATGAAATTGAGTTGAAAATGATCACATTATGGTTGTGAGATTTCAGGGTTTGGATTTCTTAAATTGAAGATTTAACATCTCCTAGTCACACCTTTAAGCATCTACCTTGAATATCAAAACCTCACCAATCTGCTAACTTATGCTAATAATGCCACAGAACTGCCAGGTGTCCTATTTTGACCTTGAGTTGATCAGCACTAGATTGGTAACTGCAACCTCAGATACTGTGTAAACCAGACTTAGCATGATAACTCAATTCTATTTTTTGCTGTTACTTTGATTATGTTACTATAAAGTTTACATGTTCCTTTTATATAAATCACAATGCTTTGGGAATTTTTGGAGCTAATAATTTCTAATGTATAGCATGGCTACCCATGCTTCTTCGGGTAGGTTATTTATTAAACACCCAACCAATTTTGTTGTATACATGATGTACAATGACAAGAAAGGCTTTGACTTTGACATTCACATTTTTGCTTATTAGAAGCTAATATGCAATCATTTTGCTTCATTGTTAACTTTGTCATGGCTTTGGGATGTCTATTTCACACACATTTAACACAACTCACCATTGGAGATCAGTGAAATAAAAATGAGCAGCATCCAGAGATACATTTGAGGTTTTTTTAATCTGAAAAATAAAATTAAAAACCTGTTCTGATGTCTAGTTGTTTTCCTGTGCAGTGCTCTGTAGTGACGTTTTGAGGGTAGGAGTTGAAACAATTTGTTTCCAGGATGTGATGGGTCAGTAAATATTTTCACCACCCTCTTTTTGACTTGTGCAGTATACAGGTCCTCAATGGAAGGCAGGTTTTCATAAAAGAATGACCTACAAAGATCTATTGAATGTACAAAATAATCTTGAATCAAAACAAGATTTGGCTTTGATTGGAATAAAAATAGATTAGTGGCTGTACTTGCAAATTCAATCTAGGTATAAAAAACATCTGTCACAACATGGATTTCAACAAGAATGTGGACCCTACAAGCACAATGATAATTAAGAAGATATTAGAATGTGCTGAAATGAACAAATTAACATTGGAAATACATGACAGAGAGGAAACGGAATACAACAAAATATGGAAAATGAACCCTCAGAAGACTCCAATCTCTATTTCTTTTTTAAAAAGTTTAAATATTGGGGGGGGGGTGTATTCTTTAACTTTCCATTCCATTTTATTTATTTTTGTGTGTGACATCAAGTCAATTTTGACTCCTGGCAACTGCCAGGATTTTCAGAAATGGTTTGCCATTGTCTTCTTTTTACGGCTGAGAGAGGGTGACTGGCCTAAGCTTACCAAGCTGGCTTTGTGCTAATGTGGAACCGGAAATCATGGCCTCCTGTTTTTCTAGTGTGATGCCTTAAATACATCACACCAGACTGGCTCAACTATAGGACATTTTAAACATTTTGGCCTCCAGGCCATTCTGCATATTGAATGAAAATGACCTTATTTGCATGACATTTCGATTTTATTTTTCCTTTCACTATCTCTTCCTCTCTTTACTTTTAACCTATCCATGCTAGACACAGATGTAATTTTTCTTCTTCCTATCCTTGTTTTCTTTTAATCTTTTGTAAAATCCCGTCTTCAAATATAGTTCTTGGTCATTATTTATGAGCTCATTCCTTAATAATTAATAATTAGCATGGAGAAAACCTTTCTCACAACATTAAATATTCACACTAGTAGAGTTTAGTCTCTTCCAAATGAAGCAATTATTCTATTATTATTATGCTTGCAATAGTGGTGAATATTTGCAGCTCCGGCATAGGATGAGGTTTGTTCTCCAAGCTTGTTGGTTGGTTTCCAAACATTTTATCACCAGGCTAGGTAACAGTGGAATTTAGGGTTCTGCTTAAGATGTTACCTAGCCTGATAATGAAACATTCAGCAGCCAAATACAAACTTAGAAAACAAACCTCCATCCTCATTGTTGAGCTTCCCAAAGAGGCAGGAATTTCTCAACCGTGGCAAATTTAAGATGTGTGATTCCCAGAATTCTCCAGCCAGCATGCATGGAAACTGAAGTCCATTAATTTTAAATTTGCCAAATTTGAAAAACATGCTGTCTGGAGAATTCTGGGACTTGAAGTCCACATGAAGCTGCTAAAATTGAGAAACAATGTGTCAGATAGGGATTTCTACATTTTGCAGATGGATGTTGTGATATATTTTAGTGATGCTGAACTATTCGTCGTCTGAGTGGAGTATATATGTGCCAATCTCTGTGCCAATCTCTCTTCCTTCACGTTTTAAAAACTGCAAGAGAATGGTGTGCTGATAAGCATGTGACAAACAGGTCTGTTGGTGGGCACACTGCAATAATAATAATAATAATAATAATAATAATAATAATAATAATAATAATTTATTAGATTTGTATGCCGCCCCTCTCCGAAGACTCGGGGCGGCTCACAACAATAATAAAAACAATATTATAGTAGAACAAATCTATTATTAAAAAACCCTATCATTATTTTAAAAACCAAACAACACATTCATACCAAACATAAAACAAAGTATAAAAGAGCCTAGGGGAAAGATGTCTCAACTCCCCCATGCCTGGCGGTATAAGTGAGTCTTGAGTAGTTTACGAAAGACAGGGAGGGTGGGGGCAATTCTAATCTCCGAGGGGAGTTGATTCCAGAGGGCTGGGGCCGCCACAAAGAAGGCTCTTCCCCTGGGGCCCGCCAAATGACATTGTTTAGTCGACAGGACCCAGAGAAGGCTAACTCTGTGGGACCTTATCGGTCGCTGGGATTCGTGTGGTAGCAGGCGGTTCCGGAGGTACTCTGGTCCAATGCCATGTAGGACTAACCACTAAACAACTGTTGATTGGTACAGTATGCCTCCTAGCTCAGCTCTGCTTTCTGATCACAAAATTCCAGAACATTTAACAATTGGCTCCAGTATATCACTGAGTGTAGGTCTTTCCTTCATTTATAAATCTCTATGACTTTCCATCTTTTTAACCTGGAAAGCCTAGGATTGCTTTATTACATCATCTCAGGAGATTTAATTTGTTTACTTATTTATGATCACATTTACATATTATATCTATCTGTCTCTCTCTATCTGTATTTCTATCTGGGGGTGGAATGGCTCAGTGGTTAAAGACACTGTAGAGTGACAGGCCAGGTTCAAAACCCTAGCACTGTGCAAAAGGGTGAGTTCCCATTACTTGCCCAATCTTCTGACTAATTGCAGTCGAAAAAGATATAAATGCACATAGATAAATAGGTACCACTTCAGTAAGAAGGTAACAGCATTCTCTGAGCTTTTAGCACAAGGTGTCAAACGTGATTGTGTCATATGATGTATCATAACGTATTGCCACATTTTTTGCCTTTGCAGAACTGAGGTGTGTGTGGCCTGCCCATCCAGCCTGAGGCTGCCAGTTTGACACCTGTGCTTTAACATTTAGCCATCTGGCCACATGACCACAGATATGTCTTCAGACAATGCTGGCTTCCTCAGCTAAGAAACAAAGATGAGCATGTTTTCGTAGTCCTGTTCATAGTCCTTTAAGAACTATTTAAATATTTGATTTAAATGAGTTAAATAACTATGTTCTTATTTTCCTGCCATTCTTTATTTTTTTTAAAAAAAACCTATTTTTTTAATATAGCTTTTCTGGCTGCTATTTCTTATATGTTTTGGTCTTTGTTGTATCTGTACCTGTATCATTAGTTTTAACTTTTAAAAACCTTTAAGGTGACTCAATTTATTTTAAGAGAAATGTGAGAGCGTGTGTTTGCTAAGAAACAGTCATAAATTAAACCTGATTCAGTACAATAATTTTCCTCGTTACCTTTTCCCAACTAAAGTTCAATAATTTTAACTTCAGTTCACTAGCATGCCCTAAACTATAGCCATGTTTTCTACTTATTCGGTAAATGTTTAGATCATAATCGGAAAAGTCAGCAACAATATTGGTCATGGTTGCAAATCAAGGTTAATGATATGGGATTTGGGAAAAGACAAAGATAGAGCTTGCACAAAATTTTTCTGCATTTTTATCAAGCATTGGCTCTACTTTCTACATCTGTAGTAATTAGGCAATGGAGAATATTTCACCCTTCATTAATGGAGTGAAGCACTACTTTATCATTAACTACACATAGCTGTTAATGAAGCATTAATGAAGCATTAAGCTTTGGAAGAATTCACTTAAGAACTCCCTCAGCCTAGCAAAGTTTCAATCATTACTGATGACAATAATGCCCTATTTTAACATGCAGGAATTGTGAGGCGAATTTACTTGTTGGCCACCATATAATTGTAATGGAGCCAGAACAGGCTGTTCTTGGCTATAAGACATAATTTGAAAACAAGAACACTGATCTTGTTTTTTTGGTTTTTTTTTATTTTGGGGGTGGGGGGGTGGGGAGGAAGACAGACAGAGACAGAAACAGAAACTTTTTCTGGATGAAAAAAAGATCATCCTGGTATACCCTGTGATACAATCCATCATCCACTTGCGGCTTGAATCTGTAAAGTTCTGAATATGTCTGAAGTTAGTACTGCTTTTCTGTTTCTAGAAGTATTTAGAATAAATAATTTTAGACATTACTATAATGCAATGCATGAAGAAAATGTGTACTTTCTCTCTCCAAATGTGGGCCTGTGTAGATAACACATGTCAAAAATGCATAAAGGAGAAATTTAAGCTACAGCGAAGAGCACTTGAAACATCTGTTTTGGTATGAAACCTGCAGTTACATGTAAGCTAAGATTTTTCCTCTATCTTGTTGTTAGTTGAAAAGTCATGTCCAAACCAACACAACCCCATAGACAACATTCGTCCAGACCTTCTTATCCTCTACCATCCCCCAGAGTTTACTTAAGGTCACGTCTACTTCTTCAGTGACTCCATCCAGCCACCTCATTTTTTTACCATCCCCTTCTTCTTTGGCCCTCAATCTTTTCTAGCATTAGGCTCTTCTCCAATGAGTCTTTCCTTCTCATTTGGTGGCCAAAATATTTTCATCTAGAAATAATGCATTAATTTCTGTATCTGTTCTTTCGTTGTATAGTATTATATTTCTGACCATCTTCAAAAGGATAGTTGTCATTTTTCATTCTGGAGATCAAAACATTACAAAACCACCCATTACAAAACCATCCACACCACACTTCAAAAAAGACATTGAAACTCTGGAGAAGGTGCAGAAAAGAGCAACCAATATGATCAGGGGTCTAGAAACCAAGACTTATGAAGAGAGACTGCGGGAACTGGGCATGGATAGCCTAGAGAAAAGGAGGGCCAGAGCGGACATGTAGCAGTCTACAGGTATACGAGGGGTTACCACAGAGAGGAGGGGATCACTTTATTCTCCAGGGCACCAGAGGGCCAGATGAGGAACAACAGCTGGAAGCTGACCAAGGAGAGATTCAACCTGGAAATAAGGAAGAACTTCCTGACGGTCAGAACGATCAACCAGTGGAGCAACCTACCAGCGGACGTTGTGAACTCCAATACGCTGGACATTTTTAAGAGGAAATTGGACTGCCATTTGGCTAGGATGCTATAGGGTTCCGGCTTAGGCAGGGGGTTGGACTTGATGACCCACATGGTCCCTTCCAACTCTAACAATAAATAAATAAATACATTACAGAACCACTCATAATATTACAAAACCATCCATAATATCTGGCTTGTTAGGCTCATGCCTCAGTATGCATATTTTCCAGTGAGGCAGACCAAGACAGGAAGGTCATTTAATTATAATTTATCAGAATATTGACATAAAAGGGATTCCTCTCGCACAGAGGGAACCCAGATTCTTAGCTTACGTTGCTTTTTATAGCTAAAACATCAAATAAAATGCAAGGAAAAAGTTTATTGGACAGGATAAAAGCAATCAGTTACATGCAGTCAAACGTGTTACATGTATGTCTATTTAAATGAGGTCCGACATCAGAAGGAGCATAAAATTTAAGATGTTAATGAAAAGTAATCTGCAGTTCACAAAGAGACAAACTAGATGCTAATTAGCACTAACAATTTTTTTAAAGTCAGGAAATATTCTCCATTCATCCCTCCTATGATTTATCTTTTCAATTTAGGAATGTTAAAAGCTGTCAATCAATAAAAGCAATAGGATAAAAAGTTTTCCTACATTCCAATTTATAATGTCTGATTAAAGCCTTATCATCATTTTAAAAGAGGGAGAAATAGGTTAAATTAAAATACAAGGTAGCTAAGCTAACTAACAAATTACAAAATCCATGCCATGTGCCCCTCATATTACTTCCTTAATATTATGAACAAATGATACCTCCTAGACACTAAGCATGAATAATAAATACAGACTAAATATTTTGGAAATATGTAAGGATTCATATTCTATAAAAATCATGGTTTGTGTCAGGGTTCCAAATAGCATCCAAAATTAAATCAGAGTCCAAGTCAAAGTATTCCTCAAAGTCCCAATGTATCATTAGAGCCATGTTGGTACATCCGGGTGAAACCCAAATCTGAAATCCCCCGACTTTCATCACCCAGTTGAAAGTTCAAGTCCTTGTCCCCACACCCATCACATTGTCTAATCCACGAGTGCTTTGCTGGCAGAGTCCACCCATCTCCTTTCGTGCAGAGACAAAGAATGATCTTGGCTTTCTAAAAAAGTATTTAATTAATTTATTTATTTATTCATTCATCCAATACACAAATACATAGGTAGAAAAATAGACATGTAATATATATGAGGGTAAAAATGAACTTAGAGGAGAGGATATATGAAAGGAAGAGAATATATATGATAGGTGAAAGAAAGGAAAGACAATTGGACAGGGGATGAAAGGCACACCAGTGCACTTATGTACGCCCCTTACTGGCCTCTTAGGAACCTGGAGAGGTCAATCGTGGAGAGTCTAAGGGAGAAATGTTGGGGGTTAGGGGTTGACACAATTGAGTCTGGTAATGAGTTCCACACTTCGATAACTCGATTGTTGAAATCATATTTTTTACAGTCAAGTTTGGAGTGGTTCGTATTAAGTTTGAATCTATTGTGTGCTCTTGTGTTATTGCGGTTGAAGCTGAAGTAGTAATTGACCGGTAGGACGTTGCAGCATATGATCTTGTGGGCAATACTGTTAGGGCTACCTACTAACAACCTCAAACCATCCCCCCTCCCATTTTCCCACAATAGAAAATACATAATATAATAGTATACAGTGTAGCAGGCCAAAGACCTTATATAAAATGGCTTCAGCTTGACAGTTTGCTTGTTTTAATTGTGATATATCGGTGGGGAAATGTTAGTAAAATTCTGATATTAGAACAAAGTTTTTGCCACTTCATTAAAATAATCGTAATGATCTTAAACTATGTTATGATGAACAATAACTTGTTCTGATTTTTAAAATTATGTTACAATGATTGAAATGGAAAAAATGATAGGATATATGTATTCTATCCATATGATGACACTCAATAATTTTCAGGCTGGTGCTTTCTGTCCTTGTTCTAGGGCGAACACAGCGAGACCTGAGCTGCCTTCCTTCTATAAATACTGGTGGCTGGGTGTGGTTTGATGGCTCAGCAATTGCCTGCTGTGTAGAAACTTCTTGGTGAGTCAGTGGGGTAGCACTTTGGGTCGTTGATTTAACTGAGGTATGCTGATTAGTTAATGATTGTGGATTAGGCGTGATATCTTGAGTAGTTGGAGCTTGCAGGCTACTTAGTTGTTTTGTAATGTGTGTTCTGAGTCTGGTTTCAGTTTCTATGGCTGGGATACATTTGAGGGCTGGTTTCCAGATGTCTGGTAGGCAGGAGGTTCATATTTTGGGGATGTTTTTCTATCTCGATGGCTTCCATGATTATTCTTTTGCTGTAGTGTTCTGTTTTGGAAATTAATTTAGTACTGTCAAAATCAATTTCATGTCCTGTAGTTTTGAAGTGTTGGAAAAGGGAGGAGTTTTTTTCTTTTTTCCTTAATGCATTCTTATGAATGGCCTTGTTCTGGCCTCATCAGCTAGCCACACCCTTACTGGGATTTGATCCGGCAGCTTCTGCCTTGTAAGGCAGAGAATTAACAGCTGAGCCACCAGACCTGATCCCTTCAGCTCTGTTATATATATATGCCAATTATTCTGATGGAATCAGTTTCCAAGGAAGAGAGATTGATTTAACTACAGTATCTTTATTCAGCATCAGTGGAAATTATCTTCGCACAATTGGACATATGCAAGTATAACATGTCTTATGAATGAAATCTCCTCTAGGCGTACCTCATCGTATCAGAAAATGGCTAGAGGTCCAGCACAATGGACCAAAAATCAAGTAGATCAAGCCTGATAATTAATTGTGGAATTTTCCTTTCTCCCCACCTCTTCTGTTCTCACTGTGATGCTCTTTTGATTTATCAAGAACACTTTGAAGGTGGGTGGTACTGATCGTGAAGGAAGCTCCAGGGCAGCTTAACATTTGGTTTGTACATACTATTGACCTACTTTGTGGGGAGCTGTCCCAAAATGATGTGGAATCTATATGTAACTGGAAAATTCCTTGTCCAGGGCTCTCTCAAATCTGTCATCAATTATAAGAATTGTGTGTGCACGTGCGCACGCAAGCACATTTCTGCATTCTACTTTTCATTTGTTCTAGAAATTCTTAACAACCTCGCTTTGTCTCCAGGCCAGGATGTTAGAGGGTTTACCAAACTCCTGTTGGGATTTTGTTCTGTCTATGTGCATTGTGTGTTTTCTGGGGTGATGTGTACATTTTTCTGTATTGTTTCTTTTGCATAAGGCAGTGTTTCCCAAACGTTTGACATATGTGTACCCCTTCTATAATTTTCGTAACGCTTAGTACCCCTCGTCAAAAAAAAAAAGGTTTATTTTGATAACAATCAAAATATTTATTTATTTATTTTTTTGGGTACAGACACAAAATAATAATAAATGAAAAATAAAATATCTCTTTTTATCCGTCTTTAAACTAACAGATCACACATCATATATTACATTAATACAAATACTTACCAATACTTATGTCAACTCTTATACCTCCTTTCTTTATACACAAAAATATACTTATTACACTATACATATACACCTCCTATTATCTCCTTACACAATGCCGTATTACCTAAAAACGTCTGCGTCATACGCAGATTTCTGTTTTTCACATTTTCTTCTTTTCTTTCTAATTTTCCTTTTCCTTTTTTTCCCAACTCTAAATTTTCCATTTCTAAATAAACTTTAATATCTTTGTACTCCTTTGCCTTTACTTTCTTCCTTTATAAAATACCTTTACTTATCTACTATTACCTAATATATATAGATATATACATACATACACTAGAAATTGATAACTTTATTGGAAACGAGATGTAAGATTTAATTCTATAATTTAAGATATAGTTGGTAATAATAACGATATTGTTTATTTACATTGTTTAAGAAACCTTATAACGATACTAAGGAATTTATGTGCTATGATATATAATGTATGATGTATAATGTTACTATATTTCCAAAATTCCTGATTTTGCATCCCCTTTCCCTACTTCCCCTTTTTTTCTTCTTTTCATCCTTTCCTTCCTCCCCTTTTTTCCCTTTTTTCTTTCTTTGTATTTATAAATAAAGTATATATTTAAAAAAATAAAATAAAATTATTGATAATAAAATATAAATAAAAGTTATATTATAAATAACAATTATTTGGATCAATGAGAAGGATGAATTGTTTGTACTGTGATGACAGATCATCATAATTTGGTTCCCTGGTTGTTAATTTTAATCTGAGATGCAGTTCCATGTCCAATAGTCTGTTCCTTTTTTTCGACTTAATGTTTACAAATGCTGAAAAAACAACTTCACATAAATATGAAGTTGGAAAAAGGAAGATGTATTTCAGAAATTTTTCTGAATGTGTACCCCTACCAAACTCTTCATGTACCACTGGGGGTATGCGTACCACACTTTGGGAATGACAGCGCCGGACTTACCCGGCGGCAGGCTTTGCTGGAGGGACCGGGAGACACGGTCCCTCATGGCGGCCGCCATTTTGGATCCCGGGCGAAGTCTCGCGATGCGAGACTTCGCTCGGGAGGTCAGGCCTGATTGGCCAGGCTCCTGATAGGTCCGGGCGGGGCCTGCTTGCCCTATATAAGGGCGAGCAGGCCCGGGGCTCTCCCTTTTCGCCCGGACTCAGGAGCCTCGAGCAGACATTCGGTAGTCTGCTCGCGGCCGCCATTTTGTGGATTGCCTCGTGCGAGGCGCCATTTTGTGGCCTGCTTCATAGCGAAAAGCCAAATTTCTTCTACAGCGGAGCCAGCATCGGCTGGGCTCCGCTCCGGTTTGGAGCCCCATTGTGCCCATTGGGGGTGGTGGGGGTGCTGCCTTTTGGGGGCCTTGCGCGTTCGCGGGGGTTGCCTGGGTGGATTGAGGACTTGCATATAAAAGGCCTGGTGGTGGGGCCTTCCTGCCACCGTAGGGAGGGGTCGTGGTTTGCCTCCTGGGGGGGTTGCACTTCTGAGGCCTCCTTTTTAGTAGGCCTTGCCTTGTGAGTGCACGGCCCTTTGGGGGGGGTTGCTCACACCTTTTCCCCTTCCTTGTTAAATAACAGTAAAGTCAGGGTTAATGGCCCCAAAAAAGCGGCCAGCTCAGGCCCTCCCGGCCCAACCAGTGGTGCGGCCTAGGAGGGCTGCCAGGCCGTCGGCCCGGGCTCGGGCTGCGGCTGAGGGGCCCCCGGGGGTGGTCCTGGTGGTGGGGGGGGGGTGGGTTTTATGCCCACGGTCCCTCAACCAGAGGTTTCCCCTTCTCTTTCTTGGGCCAGGGTCCTGGAGCGGCTCGACGAACTGGAGCAGTGGCGGTCAGGTGCTGGCCCGGAGGGGCTTCCCATGACTGCTGCTGCAGCCTGGGGTGCCGACCCCGAAGAGGAGCCGGCCCAGGAAGGGCAGGTTGCCCACACCACGCAGCTGGCACCCGCTGTGCAGATGGCCCCAGCGGCGCAGATGGCCCAGTCGGGGCAATGGTCAGCGTTGCAGGGACCATCAAGGATGGGCCCCCCGTGGATGGCTTCCTCCCCTTACGGGGCAGGTGAGGTCGCATCACACGTAGGCACTTCACCGCTCCTTCCCGTGCAGGGTCCCGGGTTCATCCCGCCTGCATTGGGGAGTGGCACCAGCTTCATGGGGGCTGCTGCGGGCACCTGTGGACAGGTCTGGTCCCCGGCGGCCCCGCCAGTAGGGGCCCCGGGGGTATCTTTCCCACCTGGGGTGGGGGGTTGGATCCCTCCTCAGTCGGCCATTATGCCACCGCCCCCTTTTGTGTATCCATCGGGGCTTGGTGTGCTGGGATCGGGGGCCACCACGGTGTGGGACCCGTTCGCCAGCATCAAGCCTGGGGCCATCCCTTGTGGGTTGCCCGCGACGCCTTTAGGCTACCATCTTCACCCGTCAGTGAAGGAGGCAATATGGCGGGGAGAGTATGTTGATCTTTTCTCCATTTTAAACAGGGAGGTCCCTAAACAGGACAAGGAGGTGGTCCCTGGGGAGAAGGTTAAGAAAACAAAGGTCACAAAGTGCTTCAGCTCTTGGCTGTATGCCTTTCTGACCTTTGCGTCGGTGGTAATTCAGAGGCAGCCGGGTAGGGCCGCTGCCTTGCTGAAATATATCGACCTCATTGCGAGGGCCCATTTTGAATATGGGGGAACAATATGGAGGCATTACGACAAGGGGTTCAGGATGCGTATTGCCTATGACCCCTACTTGCCCTGGGATATGGTGGTTCCGGACCTGTGGTTCCAGGCCACGCATATGTCAGGAAAGGAGGGCTGTGATAGGACCGATAGCGGTCACTTTATGGAAGAGGAGCCCGTGACGCCCGCGCCGGCCAAAGCCGTGGCAAGTGCCGTCGGGAAAGGGGCCTCTTTGGTGTGTCACGAGTTCGCTGCAAAGGGGGCGTGTTTTCGTCCCATTTGCAGGTTTCGTCACACCTGCGGGAGTTGTGGGGGGGAACCATTCCGCAGCCGTGTGCCCCCGCCCCAAGAAGGGGGCTGAAAAGAAGGGCGGGGGTCCCCCAAAGCCTCCCCCACCTGTTGGGGGAAAAGGGGCCCAGCCCAATTGATTTGCGAGTGCTTGAGGGTTGGTTGGGTGACTACCACCCTCGCCAGGGAGAGGACGCTCTCTGGCTAGGCTTCTCTGAGGGGTTTCGGATCCATTACACGGGTGTTAGGAAGGCCTTCATGTCTGACAACCTTAGGTCGGTTGTTGGTCATGAAGACATTGTTAGGGCGAAGATTCGGAAGGAGGTGGCCGAGGGCAGGGTCCTCGGGCCCTTCCCGGAGCCGCCCTTCCCGAATCTTCGTGTGTCTCCCTTAGGTGTGGTCCCCAAAAAGGCGAGTGGTGAATTTAGGTTGATTCACCATTTGTCTTTTCCAAAAGGGGAGTCAGTGAATGACTTCATTCCTGACGAGCTGTGTTCAGTCCGGTATGCATCCTTTGATGCAGCCGTGACTATGGTTAGGAAGTGTGGGGTGGGAGCCCTTATGGGTAAATGCGACATTAAGTCGGCATTCCGGCTCCTCCCCATACACCCAGACGACTTTGAGCTGTTGGGCTTCCATTTCGAGGGGGGTTATTACGTGGACAGAGCCTTGCCCATGGGTTGCTCTGTCTCGTGCTCTCTTTTTGAGAGTTTCAGCACCTTTTTGGAGTGGGCGCTCAGGAGGCAAAGTGGTCTGGGTACTGTCGTTCACTACCTTGATGATTTCCTGTTGGCGGGGCCTGTGCATTCGGAGCAATGTTTTGCTCTGATGCGGGGCTTCGAAGCCCTTTGTGCTCAATTGGGGGTGCCTTTAGCCTCTGAGAAGACCGAAGGCCCCGCTACCAGGATTACCTTTCTGGGTATTGAATTGGACTCAGAGGAGCAATCTTCCAGATTGCCCCTAGAGAAGTTGGTCAAGATTAAGCGGAAGCTTGATGAGGTACTGGGCTGCCGGAAGGTTACCCTACGGCAGCTTCAGGAATTGGCAGGCATTCTTAATTTTGCCTGTCGGGTAGTTGTTCCTGGTAGGGCTTTTTCCAGGAGGTTGTATGATGCGATGAAGGGGCTCGTTTGCCCCATCATCGTACCCGCCTCTGCGCTGGGGTCAGGGCTGACCTCGGTGTGTGGCGGGATTTCTTGGTCAGGTTTAATGGTCTGTCTTTCTGGCGGCACGAGCTTCTTTTGGAAGCTGAGTTGCAGCTCTGCTCTGATGCTGCGGGGACTTGTGGTTTCGGGGTAGTGTTAGGTGACCAGTGATGCTGGTCGGCATGGCCTCCGGAATGGAGTGCCTCTTCGTTGGTTAAGGACCTGACGTTCTTGGAGCTCTTCCCTTAATACTGGCCTTAGAGCTTTGGGGGGGAGCAGTTTAGGGACAAGACCGTGCACTTTTGGTGTGACAACCTAGCGGTTGTCCATGTGGTGAATGCCCTGTCCTCAAAGAGCGACAGGGTCATGTGGCTTGTCCGCCATTTTGTGCACAGGTCCTTGTCTCTAAACGCATTGTTTTTGGCTAAGCATGTCCCCGGGTTGGATAACGGGGTTGCTGATGCCTTGTCCCGTGGTCAGTTGTCCAGGTTTCGGACCCTGGCCCCATGGGCCCGAGAGTTGCCAGAAGCGTTCCCCAGCCACCTCTGGAGTCTGGGGGGGATCCAGAGTGGTGGAGAGACGAGGCATCCCGGTCAATCTCCTTGTCTGTAGCGCCCGGCACCCTCAGGGCATACCAGCGTGCAGGTAAGGAGTTTGGGGAGTTCAGGCAGGGCAGGGGTTACCAGCTTAGTTGGCCTGTCCCTGTAGAGCACTTGGCCGAGTTTTGCGTCCAGCTCAGGCAGCGTGGCCTGTCAGTCAGGACGATCCGGTCCCAGTTAGCCGGCCTCGCCTTTTTGTCCAAGGCGGGGGGGTTTGCAGATCTTTCGGGTGACTTTCGCATCCGGAAGATGCTGGAAGGCTGGCTTAGGGAGCAAGCGGGGGCCCCTGGTGACACTCGTCAGGCTCTGACGGTGGAGCAGCTGTCTTTAATCAACGTGGTTTTGGGCAGTCTGTGTTCCTCATTGTACGAGGCCCGTCTTTTTAGGGCAGCGACTTGTGTCATGTTTTTTGGGGCCCTTAGGGTCAGCGAGGCCATGGCTTCATCTCAGGCTGACACTTCGCTCCGAGCCTTCCAGTATGCTGATCTGGCTTTAGACAATGGGGGGTGTCCCTTGTAGTAAGGCGATCCAAGACAGATCAGCTGCACAGAGGGGTTACTATCCAACTTAGTGCGGCCACCGACCAGTCGGTGTGTCCAGTGGCCGCCCTACAGCTTTATTGTGGTATGCGGGGGTCAGGTCCGGGGTACCTGTTTAGACATGGGGACGGGACCCCTCTGACCCGTTTCCAATTTTGGGCGCTAGTATCCAGGGCAATGGCCCAGGTGGGCATGGATCCCTCCGGTTACGGAACGCATTCGTTCCGTATCGGAGCGCCACTAGCGCGGCACTTTCTGGTTTTCCCGGCCCATCGGATTCGGGAGATCGGCCGCTGGCGGTCAGCGGCATATTTGGGTTATGTTAGGCCCGCTGAGGATCCTAGGCAGGGCTTAGGCTAGGTAACCTCTGTGTGTGTGTGTGTGTGTCCTCTTGCAGGTCCCCAGGCTAACATGAAACCGACGGCGCTGCTGTGTGGCCACAGCATGATTTTCTGGGCCGGCCCGCTCGGCAGCCAGGAGCGCCATCGGGACCCAGCTGTCCCTGGGGCAGTGGGTCAAGGTTGCCTGGATGGGCCGGAGAGGTATGCGGTGGGAGGGTCTCCTACCGGCGTTGCTGGGCGGTCAGCATTCTGTGGCTTGCACCCGGCAGTATGGGGGGGCGGCTCCTGGAGTCGCGCCCAGTGGGTTTGGGTGGGCAGCGTCCTGTGGCCGCACCCAGGTGGCTGGTATTGCACTTAGGTGGCAATGACCTGTGCATACTGGGAGGCCTGGCACTGATCATTCAGGCACGCGAAGACCTGCAAAGGCTTCGCGAGGTATGGCCCACCACGCAAGTGGTGTGGTCAGACATATTACCTAGGCTGGTGTGGAGGGACGCCTCTTCACTTAGGGCCATTCACCGGGCTAGGCGACGGGGTGAATAGGGCTATGGGTAAAACCGTTAGGGAACTAGGTGGGGTGGTAGTGCCCCATCCCCTTATCACGATAGACCGGCCATGGCTTTACCGGGCTGATGGCGTTCACCTGTCTGAGCGGGGGAACGCCATCTTCTTACAGGACCTGCAGCGGTCTCTGCGTGAGCTGGTGCAGCTAGAGGGGGGAGTCGGGGGGCCAAGATAGAGATCTGACCCCCACTCCTGTGGCAGGTTAGGGGCGGAAAACTGGGGTGGTTTAGCAACCGCGCGTTCTCCCTTGGGCATCTTTGGGGATGATTGACAGGTTCTCCGCAAGCTCATGGAGGAGTTTCTGCCTGAGCAGCTGGGGGGAACCTGTCTTTGGGTCCTGCACCTTTAATTCCCGGATTCCGGTTAGCCAGTGGGACCCCCCTCATGCACAGCATGGCAGGGTCGCAGGTGACGGCCTGGCCCTCACCTGGACTTGCATCGAGATACGCCCATGAGTTGCCCAGGAATGTTTTTGGCTTAACGTCATTTCCGCCCCGGAAGTAGTTGTTTGACCCTGCAGGTCCAGTTCCGGGTCATAGTTGATTATGCTAATTTATGCAAAGTATTGAATAAATTATGCAAATTTTATGTTAATAAAAATGACCCAATTTAAATCCAGCTCTTGTGTCCGTGTCGTTACTCCGTCTCTCCAGCAATGACAGCGCCGGACTTACCCGGCGGCAGGCTTTGCTGGAGGGACCAGGAGACACGGTCCCTCATGGCGGCCGCCATTTTGGATCCCGGGCGAAGTCTCGCGATGCGAGACTTCGCTCGGGAGGTCAGGCCTGATTGGCCAGGCTCCTGATAGGTCCGGGCGGGGCCTGCTTGCCCTATATAAGGGCGAGCAGGCCCGGGGCTCTCCCTTTTTCGCCCGGACTCAGGAGCCTCGAGCAGACACCCGCCCGCCCTCCACTATTTTGCAGTGTGCTTAGGGGTCGCCCTTAGGGGGCCGAATGGGAATTTTTTGCAGTTCTGCCTCTTAGCCGAGCTGTTTTTTCGCCCATTCCACACTGGGGTGATGGATGTGCGGTTAGGGGGTGCTTGCATTTATTAGGTTAATTGGCTTACCTTTGGTCATTTGGGTAGGCAGGTTAGGGGCGGAAAACTGGGGTGGTTTAGCAACCGCGCGTTCTCCCTTGGGCATCTTTGGGGATGATTGACAGGTTCTCCGCAAGCTCATGGAGGGAGTTTCTGCCTGAGCAGCTTGTGGGAACCTGTCTTTGGGTCCTGCACCTTTAATTCCCGGATTCCGGTTAGCCGGTGGCACCCCCCTCATGCACAGCATGGCAGGGTCGCAGGTGACGGCCTGGCCCTCACCTGGACTTGCATCGAGATATGCCCATGAGTTGCCCAGGAATGTTTTTGGCTTAACGTCATTTCCGCCCCGGAAGTAGTTGTTTGACCCTGCAGGTCCAGTTCCGGGTCATAGTTGATTATGCTAATTTATGCAAAGTATTGAATAAATTATGCAAATTTTATGTTAATAAAAATGACCCAATTTAAATCCAGCTCTTGTGTCCGTGTCGTTACTCCGTCTCTCCAGCAAACACTGGTGTA